>NW_027210113.1:0-52500 GCF_027789765.1 Dendropsophus ebraccatus | reverse complement strand
GGGGGGGGGGGGGGGGGGGGGGGGGGGGGGGGGGGGGGGGGGGGGGGGGGGGGGGGGGGGGGGGGGGGGGGGGGGGGGGGGGGGGGGGGGGGGGGGGGGGGGGGGGGGGGGGGGGGGGGGGGGGGGGGGGGGGGGGGGGGGGGGGGGGGGGGGGGGGGGGGGGGGGGGGGGGGGGGGGGGGGGGGGGGGGGGGGGGGGGGGGGGGGGGGGGGGGGGGGGGGGGGGGGGGGGGGGGGGGGGGGGGGGGGGGGGGGGGGGGGGGGGGGGGGGGGGGGGGGGGGGGGGGGGGGGGGGGGGGGGGGGGGGGGGGGGGGGGGGGGGGGGGGGGGGGGGGGGGGGGGGGGGGGGGGGGGGGGGGGGGGGGGGGGGGGGGGGGGGGGGGGGGGGGGGGGGGGGGGGGGGGGGGGGGGGGGGGGGGGGGGGGGGGGGGGGGGGGGGGGGGGGGGGGGGGGGTGGGGGGGGGGGGGGGGGGGGGGGGGGGGGGGGGGGGGGGGGGGGGGGGGGGGGGGGGGGGGGGGGGGGGGGGGGGGGGGGGGGGGGGGGGGGGGGGGGGGGGGGGGGGGGGGGGGGGGGGGGGGGGGGGGGGGGGGGGGGGGGGGGGGGGGGGGGGGGGGGGGGGGGGGGGGGGGGGGGGGGGGGGGGGGGGGGGGGGGGGGGGGGGGGGGGGGGGGGGGGGGGGGGGGGGGGGGGGGGGGGGGGGGGGGGGCGGGGGGGGGGGGGGGGGGGGGGGGGGGGGGGGGGGGGGGGGGGGGGGGGGGGGGGGGGGTGGGGGGGGGGGGGGGGGGGGGGGGGGGGGGGGGGGGGGGGGGGGGGGGGGGGGGGGGGGGGGGGGGGGGGGGGGGGGGGGGGGGGGTGGGGGGGGGGGGGGGGGGGGGGGGGGGGGGGGGGGGGGGGGGGGGGGGGGGGGGGGGGGGGGGGGGGGGGGGGGGGGGGGGGGGGGGGGGGGGGGGGGGGGGGGGGGGGGGGGGGGGGGGGGGGGGGGGGGGGGGGGGGTGGGGGGGGGGGGGGGGGGGGGGGGGGGGGGGGGGGGGGGGGGGGGGGGGGGGGGGGGGGTGGGGGGGGGGGGGGGGGGGGGGGGGGGGGGGGGGGGGGGGGGGGGGGGGGGGGGGGGGGGGGGGGGGGGGGGGGGGGGGGGGGGGTGGGGGGGGGGGGGGGGGGGGGGGGGGGGGGGGGGGGGGGGGGGGGGGGGGGGGGGGGGGGGGGGGGGGGGGGGGGGGGGGGGGGGGGGGGGGGGGGGGGGGGGGGGGGGGGGGGGGGGGGGGGGGGGGGGGGGGGGGGGGGGGGGGGGGGTGGGGGGGGGGGGGGGGGGGGGGGGGGGGGGGGGGGGGGGGGGGGGGGGGGGGGGGGGGGGGGGGGGGGGGGGGGGGGGGGGGGGGGGGGGGGGGGGGGGGGGGGGGGGGGGGGGGGGGGGGGGGGGGGGGGGGGGGGGGGGGGGGGGGGGGGGGGGGGGGGGGGGGGGGGGGGGGGGGGGGGGGGGGGGGGGGGGGGGGTGGGGGGGGGGGGGGGGGGGGGGGGGGGGGGGGGGGGGGGGGGGGGGGGGGGGGGGGGGGGGGGGGGGGGGGGGGGGGGGGGGGGGGGGGGGGGGGGGGGGGGGGGGGGGGGGGGGGGGGGGGGGGGGGGGGGGGGGGGGGGGGGGGGGGGGGGGGGGGGGGGGGGGGGGGGGGGGGGGGGGGGGGGGGGGGGGGGGGGGGGGGGGGGGGGGGGGGGGGGGGGGGGGGGGGGGGGGGGGGGGGGGGGGGGGGGGGGGGGGGGGGGGGGGGGGGGGGGGGGGGGGGGGGGGGGGGGGGGGGGGGGGGGGGGGGGGGGGGGGGGGGGGGGGGGGGGGGGGGGGGGGGGGGGGGGGGGGGGGGGGGGGGGGGGGGGGGGGGGGGGGGGGGGGGGGGGGGGGGGGGGGGGGGGGGGGGGGGGGGGGGGGGGGGGGGGGGGGGGGGGGGGGGGGGGGGGGGGGGGGGGGGGGGGGGGGGGGGGGGGGGGGGGGGGGGGGGGGGGGGGGGGGGGGGGGGGGGGGGGGGGGGGGGGGGGGGGGGGGGGGGGGGGGGGGGGGGGGGGGGGGGGGGGGGGGGGGGGGGGGGGGGGGGGGGGGGGGGGGGGGGGGGGGGGGGGGGGGGGGGGGGGGGGGGGGGGGGGGGGGGGGGGGGGGGGGGGGGGGGGGGGGGGGGGGGGGGGGGGGGGGGGGGGGGGGGGGGGGGGGGGGGGGGGGGGGGGGGGGGGGGGGGGGGGGGGGGGGGGGGGGGGGGGGGGGGGGGGGGGGGGGGGGGGGGTGGGGGGGGGGGGGGGGGGGGGGGGGGGGGGGGGGGGGGGGGGGGGGGGGGTGGGGGGGGGGGGGGGGGGGGGGGGGGGGGGGGTGGGGGGGGGGGGGGGGGGGGGGGGGGGGGGGGGGGGGGGGGGGGGGGGGGGGGGGGGGGGGGGGGGGGGGGGGGGGGGGGGGGGGGGGGGGGGGGGGGGGGGGGGGGGTGGGGGGGGGGGGGGGGGGGGGGGGGGTGGGGGGGGGGGGGGGGGGGGGGGGGGGGTGGGGGGGGGGGGGGGGGGGGGGGGGGGGGGGGGGGGGGGGGGGGGGGGGGGGGGGGGGGGGGGGTGGGGGGGGGGGGGGGGGGGGGTGGGGGGGGGGGGGGGGGGGGGGGGGGGGGGGGGGGGGGGTGGGGGGGGGGGGGGGGGGGGTGGTGGGGGGGGTGGGGGGGGGGGGGGGGGGGGGGGGGGGGGGGGGGGGGGGGGGGGGGGTGGGGGGTGGGGGGGGGGGGGGGGGGGGGGGGGGGGGGGGGGGGGGGGGGGGGGGGGGGGTGTCAATGGGGCGATTTTTTGGCTATGTGCTAGAAATGAAATTCAGTGCGGATTGGATGACAGGCACCCTAGGCACCCAGGATCGGCTTTAGTTTCACGTGTATCTCTTAAGCCGGCAGAGAAAACCCACCTGATATGCGCTCCACACAATTGAATAGAGACGCCGTTGATTTTCTATGGGAATTGCAGAAATGACTTCTAAGCCTCAAAATAATGACTTTTTTTCCTAAGGTGGTAGGAATGAAACTCAGTGCGGGCTGGATGGGGTCCCCCCTGGGCACCGCAGACCTAAGCTTGTTTAACTCCTACCTCTTAAAGGGACCGAGAAAAAATGACCTTTTCTGCACTCCAATGTAAGTCAATGGGGCGATTTTTTGGCTATGTGCTAGAAATGAAATTCAGTGCGGATTGGATGACAGGCACCCTAGGCACCCAGGATCGGCTTTAGTTTCACGTGTATCTCTTAAGCCGGCAGAGAAAACCCACCTGATATGCGCTCCACACAATTGAATAGAGACGCCGTTGATTTTCTATGGGAATTGCAGAAATGACTTCTAAGCCTCAAAATAATGACTTTTTTTCCTAAGGTGGTAGGAATGAAACTCAGTGCGGCTGGATGGGGTCCCCCCCTGGGCACCGCAGACCTAGCTTGTTTAACTCCTACCTCTTAAAGGGACCGAGAAAAAATGACCTTTTCTGCACTCCAATGTAAGTCAATGGGGCGATTTTTTTGGCTATGTGCTAGAAATGAAATTCAGTGCGGATTGGATGACAGGCACCCTAGGCACCCAGGATCGGCTTTAGTTTCACGTGTATCTCTTAAGCCGGCAGAGAAAACCCACCTGATATGCGCTCCACACAATTGAATAGAGACGCCGATTGATTTTCTATGGGAATTGCAGAAATGACTTCTAAGCCTCAAAATAATGACTTTTTTTCCTAAGGTGGTAGGAATGAAACTCAGTGCGGGCTGGATGGGGTCCCCCCTGGGCACCGCAGAACCTAAGCTTGTTTAACTCCTACCTCTTAAAGGGACCGAGAAAAAATGACCTTTTCTGCACTCCAATGTAAGTCAATGGGGCGATTTTTTGGCTATGTGCTAGAAATGAAATGCAGTGCGGATTGGATGACAGGCACCCTAGGCACCAGGATCGGCTTAGTTTCACGTGTATCTCTTAAGCCGGCAGAGAAAACCCACCTGATATGCGCTCCACACAATTGAATTAGAGACGCCAGTTGATTTTCTATGGGAATTGCAGAAATGACTTCTAAGCCTCAAATAATGACTTTTTTTTCCTAAGGTGGTAGGAATGAAACTCAGTGCGGGCTGGATGGGTCCCCCTGGGCACCGCAGACCTAAGCTTGTTTAACTCCTACCTCTTAAAGGGACCGAGAAAAAATGACCTTTTCTGCACTCCAATGTAAGTCAATGGGGCGATTTTTTGGCTATGTGCTAGAAATGAAATGCAGTGCGGATTGGATGACAGGCACCCTAGGCACCCAGGATCGGCTTTAGTTTCACGTGTATCTCTTAAGCCGGCAGAGAAAACCCACCTGATATGCGCTCCACACAATTGAATAGAGACGCCGTTGATTTTCTATGGGAATTGCAGAAATGACTTCTAAGCCTCAAAATAATGACTTTTTTTTCCTAAGGTGGTAGGAATGAAACTCAGTGCGGGCTGGATGGGGTCCCCCCTGGGCACCGCAGACCTAAGCTTGTTTAACTCCTACCTCTTAAAGGGACCGAGAAAAAATGACCTTTTCTGCACTCCAATGTAAGTCAATGGGGCGATTTTTTGGCTATGTGCTAGAAATGAAATTCAGTGCGGATTGGATGACAGGCACCCTAGGCACCAGGATTGGCTTTAGTTTCACGTGTATCTCTTAAGCCGGCAGAGAAAAACCCACCTGATATGCGCTCCACACAATTGAATAGAGACGCCGTTGATTTTCTATGGGAATTGCAGAAATGACTTCTAAGCCTCAAAATAATGACTTTTTTTCCTAAGGTGGTAGGAATGAAACTCAGTGCGGGCTGGATGGGGTCCCCCCCTGGGCACCGCAGACCTAAGCTTGTTTAACTCCTACCTCTTAAAGGGACCGAGAAAAAATGACCTTTTCTGCACTCCAATGTAAGTCAATGGGGCGATTTTTTGGCTATGTGCTAGAAATGAAATGCAGTGCGGATTGGATGACAGGCACCCTAGGCACCCAGGATCGGCTTTAGTTTCACGTGTATCTCTTAAGCCGGCAGAGAAAACCCACCTGATATGCGCTCCACACAATTGAATTAGAGACGCCGTTGATTTTCTATGGGAATTGCAGAAATGACTTCTAAGCCTCAAATAATGACTTTTTTTCCTAAGGTGGTAGGAATGAAACTCAGTGCGGGCTGGATGGGGTCCCCCCTGGGCACCGCAGACCTAAGCTTGTTTAACTCCTACCTCTTAAAGGGACCGAGAAAAAATGACCTTTTCTGCACTCCAATGTAAGTCAATGGGCGATTTTTTGGCTATGTGCTAGAAATGAAATTCAGTGCGGATTGGATGACAGGCACCCTAGGCACCCAGGATCGGCTTTAGTTTCACGTGTATCTCTTAAGCCGGCAGAGAAAACCCACCTGATATGCGCTCCACACAATTGAATAGAGACGCCGTTGATTTTCTATGGGAATTGCAGAAATGACTTCTAAGCCTCAAAATAATGACTTTTTTTCCTAAGGTGGTAGGAATGAAACTCAGTGCGGGCTGGATGGGGTCCCCCCTGGGCACCGCAGACCTAAGCTTGTTTAACTCCTACCTCTTAAAGGGACCGAGAAAAAATGACATTTTCTGCACTCCAATGTAAGTCAATGGGGCGATTTTTTGGCTATGTGCTAGAAATGAAATGCAGTGCGGATTGGATGACAGGCACCCTAGGCACCCAGGATCGGCTTTAGTTTCACGTGTATCTCTTAAGCCGGCAGAGAAAACCCACCTGATATGCGCTCCACACAATTGAATAGAGACGCCGTTGATTTTCTATGGGAATTGCAGAAATGACTTCTAAGCCTCAAAATAATGACTTTTTTTTCCTAAGGTGGTAGGAATGAAACTCAGTGCGGGCTGGATGGGGTCCCCCCTGGGCACCGCAGACCTAAGCTTGTTTAACTCCTACCTCTTAAAGGGACGAGAAAAAATGACCTTTTCTGCACTCCAATGTAAGTCAATGGGGCGATTTTTTGGCTATGTGCTAGAAATGAAATTCAGTGCGGATTGGAGTGCAGGCACCCTAGGCACCCAGGATCGGCTTTAGTTTCACGTGTATCTCTTAAGCCGGCAGAGAAAACCCACCTGATATGCGCTCCACACAATTGAATAGAGACGCCGTTGATTTTCTATGGAATTGCAGAAATGACTTCTAAGCCTCAAATAATGACTTTTTTTTCCTAAGGTGGTAGGAATGAAACTCAGTGCGGGCTGGATGGGGTCCCCCCTGGGCACCGCAGACCTAAGCTTGTTTAACTTCTACCTCTTAAAGGGACCGAGAAAAATGACCTTTTCTGCACTCCAATGTAAGTCAATGGGGCGATTTTTTGGCTATGTGCTAGAAATGAAATTCAGTGCGGATTGGATGACAGGCACCCTAGGCACCCAGGATCGGCTTTAGTTTCACGTGTATCTCTTAAGCCGGCAGAGAAAACCCACCTGATATGCGCTCCACACAATTGAATAGAGACGCCGTTGATTTTCTATGGGAATTGCAGAAATGACTTCTAAGCCTCAAAATAATGACTTTTTTTCCTAAGGTGGTAGGAATGAAACTCAGTGCGGGCTGGATGGGGTCCCCCCTGGGCACCGCAGACCTAAGCTTGTTTAACTCCTACCTCTTAAAGGGACCGAGAAAAAATGACCTTTTCTGCACTCCAATGTAAGTCAATGGGGCGATTTTTTGGCTATGTGCTAGAAATGAAATTCAGTGCGGATTGGATGACAGGCACCCTAGGCACCCAGGATCGGCTTTAGTTTCACGTGTATCTCTTAAGCCGGCAGAGAAAACCCACCTGATATGCGCTCCACACAATTGAATAGAGACGCCGTTGATTTTCTATGGGAATTGCAGAAATGACTTCTAAGCCTCAAAATAATGACTTTTTTTCCTAAGGTGGTAGGAATGAAACTCAGTGCGGGCTGGATGGGGTCCCCCCTGGGCACCGCAGACCTAAGCTTGTTTAACTCCTACCTCTTAAAGGGACCGAGAAAAAATGACCTTTTCTGCACTCCAATGTAAGTCAATGGGGCGATTTTTTGGCTATGTGCTAGAAATGAAATTCAGTGCGGATTGGATGACAGGCACCCTAGGCACCCAGGATCGGCTTTAGTTTCACGTGTATCTCTTAAGCCGGCAGAGAAAACCCACCTGATATGCGCTCCACACAATTGAATAGAGACGCCGTTGATTTTCTATGGGAATTGCAGAAATGACTTCTAAGCCTCAAAATAATGACTTTTTTTCCTAAGGTGGTAGGAATGAAACTCAGTGCGGGCTGGATGGGGTCCCCCCTGGGCACCGCAGACCTAAGCTTGTTTAACTCCTACCTCTTAAAGGGACCGAGAAAAAATGACCTTTTCTGCACTCCAATGTAAGTCAATGGGGCGATTTTTTGGCTATGTGCTAGAAATGAAATTCAGTGCGGATTGGATGACAGGCACCCTAGGCACCCAGGATCGGCTTTAGTTTCACGTGTATCTCTTAAGCCGGCAGAGAAAACCCACCTGATATGCGCTCCACACAATTGAATAGAGACGCCGTTGATTTTCTATGGGAATTGCAGAAATGACTTCTAAGCCTCAAAATAATGACTTTTTTTCCTAAGGTGGTAGGAATGAAACTCAGTGCGGGCTGGATGGGGTCCCCCCTGGGCACCGCAGACCTAAGCTTGTTTAACTCCTACCTCTTAAAGGGACCGAGAAAAAATGACCTTTTCTGCACTCCAATGTAAGTCAATGGGGCGATTTTTTGGCTATGTGCTAGAAATGAAATTCAGTGCGGATTGGATGACAGGCACCCTAGGCACCCAGGATCGGCTTTAGTTTCACGTGTATCTCTTAAGCCGGCAGAGAAAACCCACCTGATATGCGCTCCACACAATTGAATAGAGACGCCGTTGATTTTCTATGGGAATTGCAGAAATGACTTCTAAGCCTCAAAATAATGACTTTTTTTCCTAAGGTGGTAGGAATGAAACTCAGTGCGGGCTGGATGGGGTCCCCCCTGGGCACCGCAGACCTAAGCTTGTTTAACTCCTACCTCTTAAAGGGACCGAGAAAAAATGACCTTTTCTGCACTCCAATGTAAGTCAATGGGGCGATTTTTTGGCTATGTGCTAGAAATGAAATTCAGTGCGGATTGGATGACAGGCACCCTAGGCACCCAGGATCGGCTTTAGTTTCACGTGTATCTCTTAAGCCGGCAGAGAAAACCCACCTGATATGCGCTCCACACAATTGAATAGAGACGCCGTTGATTTTCTATGGGAATTGCAGAAATGACTTCTAAGCCTCAAAATAATGACTTTTTTTCCTAAGGTGGTAGGAATGAAACTCAGTGCGGGCTGGATGGGGTCCCCCCTGGGCACCGCAGACCTAAGCTTGTTTAACTCCTACCTCTTAAAGGGACCGAGAAAAAATGACCTTTTCTGCACTCCAATGTAAGTCAATGGGGCGATTTTTTGGCTATGTGCTAGAAATGAAATTCAGTGCGGATTGGATGACAGGCACCCTAGGCACCCAGGATCGGCTTTAGTTTCACGTGTATCTCTTAAGCCGGCAGAGAAAACCCACCTGATATGCGCTCCACACAATTGAATAGAGACGCCGTTGATTTTCTATGGGAATTGCAGAAATGACTTCTAAGCCTCAAAATAATGACTTTTTTTCCTAAGGTGGTAGGAATGAAACTCAGTGCGGGCTGGATGGGGTCCCCCCTGGGCACCGCAGACCTAAGCTTGTTTAACTCCTACCTCTTAAAGGGACCGAGAAAAAATGACCTTTTCTGCACTCCAATGTAAGTCAATGGGGCGATTTTTTGGCTATGTGCTAGAAATGAAATTCAGTGCGGATTGGATGACAGGCACCCTAGGCACCCAGGATCGGCTTTAGTTTCACGTGTATCTCTTAAGCCGGCAGAGAAAACCCACCTGATATGCGCTCCACACAATTGAATAGAGACGCCGTTGATTTTCTATGGGAATTGCAGAAATGACTTCTAAGCCTCAAAATAATGACTTTTTTTCCTAAGGTGGTAGGAATGAAACTCAGTGCGGGCTGGATGGGGTCCCCCCTGGGCACCGCAGACCTAAGCTTGTTTAACTCCTACCTCTTAAAGGGACCGAGAAAAAATGACCTTTTCTGCACTCCAATGTAAGTCAATGGGGCGATTTTTTGGCTATGTGCTAGAAATGAAATTCAGTGCGGATTGGATGACAGGCACCCTAGGCACCCAGGATCGGCTTTAGTTTCACGTGTATCTCTTAAGCCGGCAGAGAAAACCCACCTGATATGCGCTCCACACAATTGAATAGAGACGCCGTTGATTTTCTATGGGAATTGCAGAAATGACTTCTAAGCCTCAAAATAATGACTTTTTTTCCTAAGGTGGTAGGAATGAAACTCAGTGCGGGCTGGATGGGGTCCCCCCTGGGCACCGCAGACCTAAGCTTGTTTAACTCCTACCTCTTAAAGGGACCGAGAAAAAATGACCTTTTCTGCACTCCAATGTAAGTCAATGGGGCGATTTTTTGGCTATGTGCTAGAAATGAAATTCAGTGCGGATTGGATGACAGGCACCCTAGGCACCCAGGATCGGCTTTAGTTTCACGTGTATCTCTTAAGCCGGCAGAGAAAACCCACCTGATATGCGCTCCACACAATTGAATAGAGACGCCGTTGATTTTCTATGGGAATTGCAGAAATGACTTCTAAGCCTCAAAATAATGACTTTTTTTCCTAAGGTGGTAGGAATGAAACTCAGTGCGGGCTGGATGGGGTCCCCCCTGGGCACCGCAGACCTAAGCTTGTTTAACTCCTACCTCTTAAAGGGACCGAGAAAAAATGACCTTTTCTGCACTCCAATGTAAGTCAATGGGGCGATTTTTTGGCTATGTGCTAGAAATGAAATTCAGTGCGGATTGGATGACAGGCACCCTAGGCACCCAGGATCGGCTTTAGTTTCACGTGTATCTCTTAAGCCGGCAGAGAAAACCCACCTGATATGCGCTCCACACAATTGAATAGAGACGCCGTTGATTTTCTATGGGAATTGCAGAAATGACTTCTAAGCCTCAAAATAATGACTTTTTTTCCTAAGGTGGTAGGAATGAAACTCAGTGCGGGCTGGATGGGGTCCCCCCTGGGCACCGCAGACCTAAGCTTGTTTAACTCCTACCTCTTAAAGGGACCGAGAAAAAATGACCTTTTCTGCACTCCAATGTAAGTCAATGGGGCGATTTTTTGGCTATGTGCTAGAAATGAAATTCAGTGCGGATTGGATGACAGGCACCCTAGGCACCCAGGATCGGCTTTAGTTTCACGTGTATCTCTTAAGCCGGCAGAGAAAACCCACCTGATATGCGCTCCACACAATTGAATAGAGACGCCGTTGATTTTCTATGGGAATTGCAGAAATGACTTCTAAGCCTCAAAATAATGACTTTTTTTCCTAAGGTGGTAGGAATGAAACTCAGTGCGGGCTGGATGGGGTCCCCCCTGGGCACCGCAGACCTAAGCTTGTTTAACTCCTACCTCTTAAAGGGACCGAGAAAAAATGACCTTTTCTGCACTCCAATGTAAGTCAATGGGGCGATTTTTTGGCTATGTGCTAGAAATGAAATTCAGTGCGGATTGGATGACAGGCACCCTAGGCACCCAGGATCGGCTTTAGTTTCACGTGTATCTCTTAAGCCGGCAGAGAAAACCCACCTGATATGCGCTCCACACAATTGAATAGAGACGCCGTTGATTTTCTATGGGAATTGCAGAAATGACTTCTAAGCCTCAAAATAATGACTTTTTTTCCTAAGGTGGTAGGAATGAAACTCAGTGCGGGCTGGATGGGGTCCCCCCTGGGCACCGCAGACCTAAGCTTGTTTAACTCCTACCTCTTAAAGGGACCGAGAAAAAATGACCTTTTCTGCACTCCAATGTAAGTCAATGGGGCGATTTTTTGGCTATGTGCTAGAAATGAAATTCAGTGCGGATTGGATGACAGGCACCCTAGGCACCCAGGATCGGCTTTAGTTTCACGTGTATCTCTTAAGCCGGCAGAGAAAACCCACCTGATATGCGCTCCACACAATTGAATAGAGACGCCGTTGATTTTCTATGGGAATTGCAGAAATGACTTCTAAGCCTCAAAATAATGACTTTTTTTCCTAAGGTGGTAGGAATGAAACTCAGTGCGGGCTGGATGGGGTCCCCCCTGGGCACCGCAGACCTAAGCTTGTTTAACTCCTACCTCTTAAAGGGACCGAGAAAAAATGACCTTTTCTGCACTCCAATGTAAGTCAATGGGGCGATTTTTTGGCTATGTGCTAGAAATGAAATTCAGTGCGGATTGGATGACAGGCACCCTAGGCACCCAGGATCGGCTTTAGTTTCACGTGTATCTCTTAAGCCGGCAGAGAAAACCCACCTGATATGCGCTCCACACAATTGAATAGAGACGCCGTTGATTTTCTATGGGAATTGCAGAAATGACTTCTAAGCCTCAAAATAATGACTTTTTTTCCTAAGGTGGTAGGAATGAAACTCAGTGCGGGCTGGATGGGGTCCCCCCTGGGCACCGCAGACCTAAGCTTGTTTAACTCCTACCTCTTAAAGGGACCGAGAAAAAATGACCTTTTCTGCACTCCAATGTAAGTCAATGGGGCGATTTTTTGGCTATGTGCTAGAAATGAAATTCAGTGCGGATTGGATGACAGGCACCCTAGGCACCCAGGATCGGCTTTAGTTTCACGTGTATCTCTTAAGCCGGCAGAGAAAACCCACCTGATATGCGCTCCACACAATTGAATAGAGACGCCGTTGATTTTCTATGGGAATTGCAGAAATGACTTCTAAGCCTCAAAATAATGACTTTTTTTCCTAAGGTGGTAGGAATGAAACTCAGTGCGGGCTGGATGGGGTCCCCCCTGGGCACCGCAGACCTAAGCTTGTTTAACTCCTACCTCTTAAAGGGACCGAGAAAAAATGACCTTTTCTGCACTCCAATGTAAGTCAATGGGGCGATTTTTTGGCTATGTGCTAGAAATGAAATTCAGTGCGGATTGGATGACAGGCACCCTAGGCACCCAGGATCGGCTTTAGTTTCACGTGTATCTCTTAAGCCGGCAGAGAAAACCCACCTGATATGCGCTCCACACAATTGAATAGAGACGCCGTTGATTTTCTATGGGAATTGCAGAAATGACTTCTAAGCCTCAAAATAATGACTTTTTTTCCTAAGGTGGTAGGAATGAAACTCAGTGCGGGCTGGATGGGGTCCCCCCTGGGCACCGCAGACCTAAGCTTGTTTAACTCCTACCTCTTAAAGGGACCGAGAAAAAATGACCTTTTCTGCACTCCAATGTAAGTCAATGGGGCGATTTTTTGGCTATGTGCTAGAAATGAAATTCAGTGCGGATTGGATGACAGGCACCCTAGGCACCCAGGATCGGCTTTAGTTTCACGTGTATCTCTTAAGCCGGCAGAGAAAACCCACCTGATATGCGCTCCACACAATTGAATAGAGACGCCGTTGATTTTCTATGGGAATTGCAGAAATGACTTCTAAGCCTCAAAATAATGACTTTTTTTCCTAAGGTGGTAGGAATGAAACTCAGTGCGGGCTGGATGGGGTCCCCCCTGGGCACCGCAGACCTAAGCTTGTTTAACTCCTACCTCTTAAAGGGACCGAGAAAAAATGACCTTTTCTGCACTCCAATGTAAGTCAATGGGGCGATTTTTTGGCTATGTGCTAGAAATGAAATTCAGTGCGGATTGGATGACAGGCACCCTAGGCACCCAGGATCGGCTTTAGTTTCACGTGTATCTCTTAAGCCGGCAGAGAAAACCCACCTGATATGCGCTCCACACAATTGAATAGAGACGCCGTTGATTTTCTATGGGAATTGCAGAAATGACTTCTAAGCCTCAAAATAATGACTTTTTTTCCTAAGGTGGTAGGAATGAAACTCAGTGCGGGCTGGATGGGGTCCCCCCTGGGCACCGCAGACCTAAGCTTGTTTAACTCCTACCTCTTAAAGGGACCGAGAAAAAATGACCTTTTCTGCACTCCAATGTAAGTCAATGGGGCGATTTTTTGGCTATGTGCTAGAAATGAAATTCAGTGCGGATTGGATGACAGGCACCCTAGGCACCCAGGATCGGCTTTAGTTTCACGTGTATCTCTTAAGCCGGCAGAGAAAACCCACCTGATATGCGCTCCACACAATTGAATAGAGACGCCGTTGATTTTCTATGGGAATTGCAGAAATGACTTCTAAGCCTCAAAATAATGACTTTTTTTCCTAAGGTGGTAGGAATGAAACTCAGTGCGGGCTGGATGGGGTCCCCCCTGGGCACCGCAGACCTAAGCTTGTTTAACTCCTACCTCTTAAAGGGACCGAGAAAAAATGACCTTTTCTGCACTCCAATGTAAGTCAATGGGGCGATTTTTTGGCTATGTGCTAGAAATGAAATTCAGTGCGGATTGGATGACAGGCACCCTAGGCACCCAGGATCGGCTTTAGTTTCACGTGTATCTCTTAAGCCGGCAGAGAAAACCCACCTGATATGCGCTCCACACAATTGAATAGAGACGCCGTTGATTTTCTATGGGAATTGCAGAAATGACTTCTAAGCCTCAAAATAATGACTTTTTTTCCTAAGGTGGTAGGAATGAAACTCAGTGCGGGCTGGATGGGGTCCCCCCTGGGCACCGCAGACCTAAGCTTGTTTAACTCCTACCTCTTAAAGGGACCGAGAAAAAATGACCTTTTCTGCACTCCAATGTAAGTCAATGGGGCGATTTTTTGGCTATGTGCTAGAAATGAAATTCAGTGCGGATTGGATGACAGGCACCCTAGGCACCCAGGATCGGCTTTAGTTTCACGTGTATCTCTTAAGCCGGCAGAGAAAACCCACCTGATATGCGCTCCACACAATTGAATAGAGACGCCGTTGATTTTCTATGGGAATTGCAGAAATGACTTCTAAGCCTCAAAATAATGACTTTTTTTCCTAAGGTGGTAGGAATGAAACTCAGTGCGGGCTGGATGGGGTCCCCCCTGGGCACCGCAGACCTAAGCTTGTTTAACTCCTACCTCTTAAAGGGACCGAGAAAAAATGACCTTTTCTGCACTCCAATGTAAGTCAATGGGGCGATTTTTTGGCTATGTGCTAGAAATGAAATTCAGTGCGGATTGGATGACAGGCACCCTAGGCACCCAGGATCGGCTTTAGTTTCACGTGTATCTCTTAAGCCGGCAGAGAAAACCCACCTGATATGCGCTCCACACAATTGAATAGAGACGCCGTTGATTTTCTATGGGAATTGCAGAAATGACTTCTAAGCCTCAAAATAATGACTTTTTTTCCTAAGGTGGTAGGAATGAAACTCAGTGCGGGCTGGATGGGGTCCCCCCTGGGCACCGCAGACCTAAGCTTGTTTAACTCCTACCTCTTAAAGGGACCGAGAAAAAATGACCTTTTCTGCACTCCAATGTAAGTCAATGGGGCGATTTTTTGGCTATGTGCTAGAAATGAAATTCAGTGCGGATTGGATGACAGGCACCCTAGGCACCCAGGATCGGCTTTAGTTTCACGTGTATCTCTTAAGCCGGCAGAGAAAACCCACCTGATATGCGCTCCACACAATTGAATAGAGACGCCGTTGATTTTCTATGGGAATTGCAGAAATGACTTCTAAGCCTCAAAATAATGACTTTTTTTCCTAAGGTGGTAGGAATGAAACTCAGTGCGGGCTGGATGGGGTCCCCCCTGGGCACCGCAGACCTAAGCTTGTTTAACTCCTACCTCTTAAAGGGACCGAGAAAAAATGACCTTTTCTGCACTCCAATGTAAGTCAATGGGGCGATTTTTTGGCTATGTGCTAGAAATGAAATTCAGTGCGGATTGGATGACAGGCACCCTAGGCACCCAGGATCGGCTTTAGTTTCACGTGTATCTCTTAAGCCGGCAGAGAAAACCCACCTGATATGCGCTCCACACAATTGAATAGAGACGCCGTTGATTTTCTATGGGAATTGCAGAAATGACTTCTAAGCCTCAAAATAATGACTTTTTTTCCTAAGGTGGTAGGAATGAAACTCAGTGCGGGCTGGATGGGGTCCCCCCTGGGCACCGCAGACCTAAGCTTGTTTAACTCCTACCTCTTAAAGGGACCGAGAAAAAATGACCTTTTCTGCACTCCAATGTAAGTCAATGGGGCGATTTTTTGGCTATGTGCTAGAAATGAAATTCAGTGCGGATTGGATGACAGGCACCCTAGGCACCCAGGATCGGCTTTAGTTTCACGTGTATCTCTTAAGCCGGCAGAGAAAACCCACCTGATATGCGCTCCACACAATTGAATAGAGACGCCGTTGATTTTCTATGGGAATTGCAGAAATGACTTCTAAGCCTCAAAATAATGACTTTTTTTCCTAAGGTGGTAGGAATGAAACTCAGTGCGGGCTGGATGGGGTCCCCCCTGGGCACCGCAGACCTAAGCTTGTTTAACTCCTACCTCTTAAAGGGACCGAGAAAAAATGACCTTTTCTGCACTCCAATGTAAGTCAATGGGGCGATTTTTTGGCTATGTGCTAGAAATGAAATTCAGTGCGGATTGGATGACAGGCACCCTAGGCACCCAGGATCGGCTTTAGTTTCACGTGTATCTCTTAAGCCGGCAGAGAAAACCCACCTGATATGCGCTCCACACAATTGAATAGAGACGCCGTTGATTTTCTATGGGAATTGCAGAAATGACTTCTAAGCCTCAAAATAATGACTTTTTTTCCTAAGGTGGTAGGAATGAAACTCAGTGCGGGCTGGATGGGGTCCCCCCTGGGCACCGCAGACCTAAGCTTGTTTAACTCCTACCTCTTAAAGGGACCGAGAAAAAATGACCTTTTCTGCACTCCAATGTAAGTCAATGGGGCGATTTTTTGGCTATGTGCTAGAAATGAAATTCAGTGCGGATTGGATGACAGGCACCCTAGGCACCCAGGATCGGCTTTAGTTTCACGTGTATCTCTTAAGCCGGCAGAGAAAACCCACCTGATATGCGCTCCACACAATTGAATAGAGACGCCGTTGATTTTCTATGGGAATTGCAGAAATGACTTCTAAGCCTCAAAATAATGACTTTTTTTCCTAAGGTGGTAGGAATGAAACTCAGTGCGGGCTGGATGGGGTCCCCCCTGGGCACCGCAGACCTAAGCTTGTTTAACTCCTACCTCTTAAAGGGACCGAGAAAAAATGACCTTTTCTGCACTCCAATGTAAGTCAATGGGGCGATTTTTTGGCTATGTGCTAGAAATGAAATTCAGTGCGGATTGGATGACAGGCACCCTAGGCACCCAGGATCGGCTTTAGTTTCACGTGTATCTCTTAAGCCGGCAGAGAAAACCCACCTGATATGCGCTCCACACAATTGAATAGAGACGCCGTTGATTTTCTATGGGAATTGCAGAAATGACTTCTAAGCCTCAAAATAATGACTTTTTTTCCTAAGGTGGTAGGAATGAAACTCAGTGCGGGCTGGATGGGGTCCCCCCTGGGCACCGCAGACCTAAGCTTGTTTAACTCCTACCTCTTAAAGGGACCGAGAAAAAATGACCTTTTCTGCACTCCAATGTAAGTCAATGGGGCGATTTTTTGGCTATGTGCTAGAAATGAAATTCAGTGCGGATTGGATGACAGGCACCCTAGGCACCCAGGATCGGCTTTAGTTTCACGTGTATCTCTTAAGCCGGCAGAGAAAACCCACCTGATATGCGCTCCACACAATTGAATAGAGACGCCGTTGATTTTCTATGGGAATTGCAGAAATGACTTCTAAGCCTCAAAATAATGACTTTTTTTCCTAAGGTGGTAGGAATGAAACTCAGTGCGGGCTGGATGGGGTCCCCCCTGGGCACCGCAGACCTAAGCTTGTTTAACTCCTACCTCTTAAAGGGACCGAGAAAAAATGACCTTTTCTGCACTCCAATGTAAGTCAATGGGGCGATTTTTTGGCTATGTGCTAGAAATGAAATTCAGTGCGGATTGGATGACAGGCACCCTAGGCACCCAGGATCGGCTTTAGTTTCACGTGTATCTCTTAAGCCGGCAGAGAAAACCCACCTGATATGCGCTCCACACAATTGAATAGAGACGCCGTTGATTTTCTATGGGAATTGCAGAAATGACTTCTAAGCCTCAAAATAATGACTTTTTTTCCTAAGGTGGTAGGAATGAAACTCAGTGCGGGCTGGATGGGGTCCCCCCTGGGCACCGCAGACCTAAGCTTGTTTAACTCCTACCTCTTAAAGGGACCGAGAAAAAATGACCTTTTCTGCACTCCAATGTAAGTCAATGGGGCGATTTTTTGGCTATGTGCTAGAAATGAAATTCAGTGCGGATTGGATGACAGGCACCCTAGGCACCCAGGATCGGCTTTAGTTTCACGTGTATCTCTTAAGCCGGCAGAGAAAACCCACCTGATATGCGCTCCACACAATTGAATAGAGACGCCGTTGATTTTCTATGGGAATTGCAGAAATGACTTCTAAGCCTCAAAATAATGACTTTTTTTCCTAAGGTGGTAGGAATGAAACTCAGTGCGGGCTGGATGGGGTCCCCCCTGGGCACCGCAGACCTAAGCTTGTTTAACTCCTACCTCTTAAAGGGACCGAGAAAAAATGACCTTTTCTGCACTCCAATGTAAGTCAATGGGGCGATTTTTTGGCTATGTGCTAGAAATGAAATTCAGTGCGGATTGGATGACAGGCACCCTAGGCACCCAGGATCGGCTTTAGTTTCACGTGTATCTCTTAAGCCGGCAGAGAAAACCCACCTGATATGCGCTCCACACAATTGAATAGAGACGCCGTTGATTTTCTATGGGAATTGCAGAAATGACTTCTAAGCCTCAAAATAATGACTTTTTTTCCTAAGGTGGTAGGAATGAAACTCAGTGCGGGCTGGATGGGGTCCCCCCTGGGCACCGCAGACCTAAGCTTGTTTAACTCCTACCTCTTAAAGGGACCGAGAAAAAATGACCTTTTCTGCACTCCAATGTAAGTCAATGGGGCGATTTTTTGGCTATGTGCTAGAAATGAAATTCAGTGCGGATTGGATGACAGGCACCCTAGGCACCCAGGATCGGCTTTAGTTTCACGTGTATCTCTTAAGCCGGCAGAGAAAACCCACCTGATATGCGCTCCACACAATTGAATAGAGACGCCGTTGATTTTCTATGGGAATTGCAGAAATGACTTCTAAGCCTCAAAATAATGACTTTTTTTCCTAAGGTGGTAGGAATGAAACTCAGTGCGGGCTGGATGGGGTCCCCCCTGGGCACCGCAGACCTAAGCTTGTTTAACTCCTACCTCTTAAAGGGACCGAGAAAAAATGACCTTTTCTGCACTCCAATGTAAGTCAATGGGGCGATTTTTTGGCTATGTGCTAGAAATGAAATTCAGTGCGGATTGGATGACAGGCACCCTAGGCACCCAGGATCGGCTTTAGTTTCACGTGTATCTCTTAAGCCGGCAGAGAAAACCCACCTGATATGCGCTCCACACAATTGAATAGAGACGCCGTTGATTTTCTATGGGAATTGCAGAAATGACTTCTAAGCCTCAAAATAATGACTTTTTTTCCTAAGGTGGTAGGAATGAAACTCAGTGCGGGCTGGATGGGGTCCCCCCTGGGCACCGCAGACCTAAGCTTGTTTAACTCCTACCTCTTAAAGGGACCGAGAAAAAATGACCTTTTCTGCACTCCAATGTAAGTCAATGGGGCGATTTTTTGGCTATGTGCTAGAAATGAAATTCAGTGCGGATTGGATGACAGGCACCCTAGGCACCCAGGATCGGCTTTAGTTTCACGTGTATCTCTTAAGCCGGCAGAGAAAACCCACCTGATATGCGCTCCACACAATTGAATAGAGACGCCGTTGATTTTCTATGGGAATTGCAGAAATGACTTCTAAGCCTCAAAATAATGACTTTTTTTCCTAAGGTGGTAGGAATGAAACTCAGTGCGGGCTGGATGGGGTCCCCCCTGGGCACCGCAGACCTAAGCTTGTTTAACTCCTACCTCTTAAAGGGACCGAGAAAAAATGACCTTTTCTGCACTCCAATGTAAGTCAATGGGGCGATTTTTTGGCTATGTGCTAGAAATGAAATTCAGTGCGGATTGGATGACAGGCACCCTAGGCACCCAGGATCGGCTTTAGTTTCACGTGTATCTCTTAAGCCGGCAGAGAAAACCCACCTGATATGCGCTCCACACAATTGAATAGAGACGCCGTTGATTTTCTATGGGAATTGCAGAAATGACTTCTAAGCCTCAAAATAATGACTTTTTTTCCTAAGGTGGTAGGAATGAAACTCAGTGCGGGCTGGATGGGGTCCCCCCTGGGCACCGCAGACCTAAGCTTGTTTAACTCCTACCTCTTAAAGGGACCGAGAAAAAATGACCTTTTCTGCACTCCAATGTAAGTCAATGGGGCGATTTTTTGGCTATGTGCTAGAAATGAAATTCAGTGCGGATTGGATGACAGGCACCCTAGGCACCCAGGATCGGCTTTAGTTTCACGTGTATCTCTTAAGCCGGCAGAGAAAACCCACCTGATATGCGCTCCACACAATTGAATAGAGACGCCGTTGATTTTCTATGGGAATTGCAGAAATGACTTCTAAGCCTCAAAATAATGACTTTTTTTCCTAAGGTGGTAGGAATGAAACTCAGTGCGGGCTGGATGGGGTCCCCCCTGGGCACCGCAGACCTAAGCTTGTTTAACTCCTACCTCTTAAAGGGACCGAGAAAAAATGACCTTTTCTGCACTCCAATGTAAGTCAATGGGGCGATTTTTTGGCTATGTGCTAGAAATGAAATTCAGTGCGGATTGGATGACAGGCACCCTAGGCACCCAGGATCGGCTTTAGTTTCACGTGTATCTCTTAAGCCGGCAGAGAAAACCCACCTGATATGCGCTCCACACAATTGAATAGAGACGCCGTTGATTTTCTATGGGAATTGCAGAAATGACTTCTAAGCCTCAAAATAATGACTTTTTTTCCTAAGGTGGTAGGAATGAAACTCAGTGCGGGCTGGATGGGGTCCCCCCTGGGCACCGCAGACCTAAGCTTGTTTAACTCCTACCTCTTAAAGGGACCGAGAAAAAATGACCTTTTCTGCACTCCAATGTAAGTCAATGGGGCGATTTTTTGGCTATGTGCTAGAAATGAAATTCAGTGCGGATTGGATGACAGGCACCCTAGGCACCCAGGATCGGCTTTAGTTTCACGTGTATCTCTTAAGCCGGCAGAGAAAACCCACCTGATATGCGCTCCACACAATTGAATAGAGACGCCGTTGATTTTCTATGGGAATTGCAGAAATGACTTCTAAGCCTCAAAATAATGACTTTTTTTCCTAAGGTGGTAGGAATGAAACTCAGTGCGGGCTGGATGGGGTCCCCCCTGGGCACCGCAGACCTAAGCTTGTTTAACTCCTACCTCTTAAAGGGACCGAGAAAAAATGACCTTTTCTGCACTCCAATGTAAGTCAATGGGGCGATTTTTTGGCTATGTGCTAGAAATGAAATTCAGTGCGGATTGGATGACAGGCACCCTAGGCACCCAGGATCGGCTTTAGTTTCACGTGTATCTCTTAAGCCGGCAGAGAAAACCCACCTGATATGCGCTCCACACAATTGAATAGAGACGCCGTTGATTTTCTATGGGAATTGCAGAAATGACTTCTAAGCCTCAAAATAATGACTTTTTTTCCTAAGGTGGTAGGAATGAAACTCAGTGCGGGCTGGATGGGGTCCCCCCTGGGCACCGCAGACCTAAGCTTGTTTAACTCCTACCTCTTAAAGGGACCGAGAAAAAATGACCTTTTCTGCACTCCAATGTAAGTCAATGGGGCGATTTTTTGGCTATGTGCTAGAAATGAAATTCAGTGCGGATTGGATGACAGGCACCCTAGGCACCCAGGATCGGCTTTAGTTTCACGTGTATCTCTTAAGCCGGCAGAGAAAACCCACCTGATATGCGCTCCACACAATTGAATAGAGACGCCGTTGATTTTCTATGGGAATTGCAGAAATGACTTCTAAGCCTCAAAATAATGACTTTTTTTCCTAAGGTGGTAGGAATGAAACTCAGTGCGGGCTGGATGGGGTCCCCCCTGGGCACCGCAGACCTAAGCTTGTTTAACTCCTACCTCTTAAAGGGACCGAGAAAAAATGACCTTTTCTGCACTCCAATGTAAGTCAATGGGGCGATTTTTTGGCTATGTGCTAGAAATGAAATTCAGTGCGGATTGGATGACAGGCACCCTAGGCACCCAGGATCGGCTTTAGTTTCACGTGTATCTCTTAAGCCGGCAGAGAAAACCCACCTGATATGCGCTCCACACAATTGAATAGAGACGCCGTTGATTTTCTATGGGAATTGCAGAAATGACTTCTAAGCCTCAAAATAATGACTTTTTTTCCTAAGGTGGTAGGAATGAAACTCAGTGCGGGCTGGATGGGGTCCCCCCTGGGCACCGCAGACCTAAGCTTGTTTAACTCCTACCTCTTAAAGGGACCGAGAAAAAATGACCTTTTCTGCACTCCAATGTAAGTCAATGGGGCGATTTTTTGGCTATGTGCTAGAAATGAAATTCAGTGCGGATTGGATGACAGGCACCCTAGGCACCCAGGATCGGCTTTAGTTTCACGTGTATCTCTTAAGCCGGCAGAGAAAACCCACCTGATATGCGCTCCACACAATTGAATAGAGACGCCGTTGATTTTCTATGGGAATTGCAGAAATGACTTCTAAGCCTCAAAATAATGACTTTTTTTCCTAAGGTGGTAGGAATGAAACTCAGTGCGGGCTGGATGGGGTCCCCCCTGGGCACCGCAGACCTAAGCTTGTTTAACTCCTACCTCTTAAAGGGACCGAGAAAAAATGACCTTTTCTGCACTCCAATGTAAGTCAATGGGGCGATTTTTTGGCTATGTGCTAGAAATGAAATTCAGTGCGGATTGGATGACAGGCACCCTAGGCACCCAGGATCGGCTTTAGTTTCACGTGTATCTCTTAAGCCGGCAGAGAAAACCCACCTGATATGCGCTCCACACAATTGAATAGAGACGCCGTTGATTTTCTATGGGAATTGCAGAAATGACTTCTAAGCCTCAAAATAATGACTTTTTTTCCTAAGGTGGTAGGAATGAAACTCAGTGCGGGCTGGATGGGGTCCCCCCTGGGCACCGCAGACCTAAGCTTGTTTAACTCCTACCTCTTAAAGGGACCGAGAAAAAATGACCTTTTCTGCACTCCAATGTAAGTCAATGGGGCGATTTTTTGGCTATGTGCTAGAAATGAAATTCAGTGCGGATTGGATGACAGGCACCCTAGGCACCCAGGATCGGCTTTAGTTTCACGTGTATCTCTTAAGCCGGCAGAGAAAACCCACCTGATATGCGCTCCACACAATTGAATAGAGACGCCGTTGATTTTCTATGGGAATTGCAGAAATGACTTCTAAGCCTCAAAATAATGACTTTTTTTCCTAAGGTGGTAGGAATGAAACTCAGTGCGGGCTGGATGGGGTCCCCCCTGGGCACCGCAGACCTAAGCTTGTTTAACTCCTACCTCTTAAAGGGACCGAGAAAAAATGACCTTTTCTGCACTCCAATGTAAGTCAATGGGGCGATTTTTTGGCTATGTGCTAGAAATGAAATTCAGTGCGGATTGGATGACAGGCACCCTAGGCACCCAGGATCGGCTTTAGTTTCACGTGTATCTCTTAAGCCGGCAGAGAAAACCCACCTGATATGCGCTCCACACAATTGAATAGAGACGCCGTTGATTTTCTATGGGAATTGCAGAAATGACTTCTAAGCCTCAAAATAATGACTTTTTTTCCTAAGGTGGTAGGAATGAAACTCAGTGCGGGCTGGATGGGGTCCCCCCTGGGCACCGCAGACCTAAGCTTGTTTAACTCCTACCTCTTAAAGGGACCGAGAAAAAATGACCTTTTCTGCACTCCAATGTAAGTCAATGGGGCGATTTTTTGGCTATGTGCTAGAAATGAAATTCAGTGCGGATTGGATGACAGGCACCCTAGGCACCCAGGATCGGCTTTAGTTTCACGTGTATCTCTTAAGCCGGCAGAGAAAACCCACCTGATATGCGCTCCACACAATTGAATAGAGACGCCGTTGATTTTCTATGGGAATTGCAGAAATGACTTCTAAGCCTCAAAATAATGACTTTTTTTCCTAAGGTGGTAGGAATGAAACTCAGTGCGGGCTGGATGGGGTCCCCCCTGGGCACCGCAGACCTAAGCTTGTTTAACTCCTACCTCTTAAAGGGACCGAGAAAAAATGACCTTTTCTGCACTCCAATGTAAGTCAATGGGGCGATTTTTTGGCTATGTGCTAGAAATGAAATTCAGTGCGGATTGGATGACAGGCACCCTAGGCACCCAGGATCGGCTTTAGTTTCACGTGTATCTCTTAAGCCGGCAGAGAAAACCCACCTGATATGCGCTCCACACAATTGAATAGAGACGCCGTTGATTTTCTATGGGAATTGCAGAAATGACTTCTAAGCCTCAAAATAATGACTTTTTTTCCTAAGGTGGTAGGAATGAAACTCAGTGCGGGCTGGATGGGGTCCCCCCTGGGCACCGCAGACCTAAGCTTGTTTAACTCCTACCTCTTAAAGGGACCGAGAAAAAATGACCTTTTCTGCACTCCAATGTAAGTCAATGGGGCGATTTTTTGGCTATGTGCTAGAAATGAAATTCAGTGCGGATTGGATGACAGGCACCCTAGGCACCCAGGATCGGCTTTAGTTTCACGTGTATCTCTTAAGCCGGCAGAGAAAACCCACCTGATATGCGCTCCACACAATTGAATAGAGACGCCGTTGATTTTCTATGGGAATTGCAGAAATGACTTCTAAGCCTCAAAATAATGACTTTTTTTCCTAAGGTGGTAGGAATGAAACTCAGTGCGGGCTGGATGGGGTCCCCCCTGGGCACCGCAGACCTAAGCTTGTTTAACTCCTACCTCTTAAAGGGACCGAGAAAAAATGACCTTTTCTGCACTCCAATGTAAGTCAATGGGGCGATTTTTTGGCTATGTGCTAGAAATGAAATTCAGTGCGGATTGGATGACAGGCACCCTAGGCACCCAGGATCGGCTTTAGTTTCACGTGTATCTCTTAAGCCGGCAGAGAAAACCCACCTGATATGCGCTCCACACAATTGAATAGAGACGCCGTTGATTTTCTATGGGAATTGCAGAAATGACTTCTAAGCCTCAAAATAATGACTTTTTTTCCTAAGGTGGTAGGAATGAAACTCAGTGCGGGCTGGATGGGGTCCCCCCTGGGCACCGCAGACCTAAGCTTGTTTAACTCCTACCTCTTAAAGGGACCGAGAAAAAATGACCTTTTCTGCACTCCAATGTAAGTCAATGGGGCGATTTTTTGGCTATGTGCTAGAAATGAAATTCAGTGCGGATTGGATGACAGGCACCCTAGGCACCCAGGATCGGCTTTAGTTTCACGTGTATCTCTTAAGCCGGCAGAGAAAACCCACCTGATATGCGCTCCACACAATTGAATAGAGACGCCGTTGATTTTCTATGGGAATTGCAGAAATGACTTCTAAGCCTCAAAATAATGACTTTTTTTCCTAAGGTGGTAGGAATGAAACTCAGTGCGGGCTGGATGGGGTCCCCCCTGGGCACCGCAGACCTAAGCTTGTTTAACTCCTACCTCTTAAAGGGACCGAGAAAAAATGACCTTTTCTGCACTCCAATGTAAGTCAATGGGGCGATTTTTTGGCTATGTGCTAGAAATGAAATTCAGTGCGGATTGGATGACAGGCACCCTAGGCACCCAGGATCGGCTTTAGTTTCACGTGTATCTCTTAAGCCGGCAGAGAAAACCCACCTGATATGCGCTCCACACAATTGAATAGAGACGCCGTTGATTTTCTATGGGAATTGCAGAAATGACTTCTAAGCCTCAAAATAATGACTTTTTTTCCTAAGGTGGTAGGAATGAAACTCAGTGCGGGCTGGATGGGGTCCCCCCTGGGCACCGCAGACCTAAGCTTGTTTAACTCCTACCTCTTAAAGGGACCGAGAAAAAATGACCTTTTCTGCACTCCAATGTAAGTCAATGGGGCGATTTTTTGGCTATGTGCTAGAAATGAAATTCAGTGCGGATTGGATGACAGGCACCCTAGGCACCCAGGATCGGCTTTAGTTTCACGTGTATCTCTTAAGCCGGCAGAGAAAACCCACCTGATATGCGCTCCACACAATTGAATAGAGACGCCGTTGATTTTCTATGGGAATTGCAGAAATGACTTCTAAGCCTCAAAATAATGACTTTTTTTCCTAAGGTGGTAGGAATGAAACTCAGTGCGGGCTGGATGGGGTCCCCCCTGGGCACCGCAGACCTAAGCTTGTTTAACTCCTACCTCTTAAAGGGACCGAGAAAAAATGACCTTTTCTGCACTCCAATGTAAGTCAATGGGGCGATTTTTTGGCTATGTGCTAGAAATGAAATTCAGTGCGGATTGGATGACAGGCACCCTAGGCACCCAGGATCGGCTTTAGTTTCACGTGTATCTCTTAAGCCGGCAGAGAAAACCCACCTGATATGCGCTCCACACAATTGAATAGAGACGCCGTTGATTTTCTATGGGAATTGCAGAAATGACTTCTAAGCCTCAAAATAATGACTTTTTTTCCTAAGGTGGTAGGAATGAAACTCAGTGCGGGCTGGATGGGGTCCCCCCTGGGCACCGCAGACCTAAGCTTGTTTAACTCCTACCTCTTAAAGGGACCGAGAAAAAATGACCTTTTCTGCACTCCAATGTAAGTCAATGGGGCGATTTTTTGGCTATGTGCTAGAAATGAAATTCAGTGCGGATTGGATGACAGGCACCCTAGGCACCCAGGATCGGCTTTAGTTTCACGTGTATCTCTTAAGCCGGCAGAGAAAACCCACCTGATATGCGCTCCACACAATTGAATAGAGACGCCGTTGATTTTCTATGGGAATTGCAGAAATGACTTCTAAGCCTCAAAATAATGACTTTTTTTCCTAAGGTGGTAGGAATGAAACTCAGTGCGGGCTGGATGGGGTCCCCCCTGGGCACCGCAGACCTAAGCTTGTTTAACTCCTACCTCTTAAAGGGACCGAGAAAAAATGACCTTTTCTGCACTCCAATGTAAGTCAATGGGGCGATTTTTTGGCTATGTGCTAGAAATGAAATTCAGTGCGGATTGGATGACAGGCACCCTAGGCACCCAGGATCGGCTTTAGTTTCACGTGTATCTCTTAAGCCGGCAGAGAAAACCCACCTGATATGCGCTCCACACAATTGAATAGAGACGCCGTTGATTTTCTATGGGAATTGCAGAAATGACTTCTAAGCCTCAAAATAATGACTTTTTTTCCTAAGGTGGTAGGAATGAAACTCAGTGCGGGCTGGATGGGGTCCCCCCTGGGCACCGCAGACCTAAGCTTGTTTAACTCCTACCTCTTAAAGGGACCGAGAAAAAATGACCTTTTCTGCACTCCAATGTAAGTCAATGGGGCGATTTTTTGGCTATGTGCTAGAAATGAAATTCAGTGCGGATTGGATGACAGGCACCCTAGGCACCCAGGATCGGCTTTAGTTTCACGTGTATCTCTTAAGCCGGCAGAGAAAACCCACCTGATATGCGCTCCACACAATTGAATAGAGACGCCGTTGATTTTCTATGGGAATTGCAGAAATGACTTCTAAGCCTCAAAATAATGACTTTTTTTCCTAAGGTGGTAGGAATGAAACTCAGTGCGGGCTGGATGGGGTCCCCCCTGGGCACCGCAGACCTAAGCTTGTTTAACTCCTACCTCTTAAAGGGACCGAGAAAAAATGACCTTTTCTGCACTCCAATGTAAGTCAATGGGGCGATTTTTTGGCTATGTGCTAGAAATGAAATTCAGTGCGGATTGGATGACAGGCACCCTAGGCACCCAGGATCGGCTTTAGTTTCACGTGTATCTCTTAAGCCGGCAGAGAAAACCCACCTGATATGCGCTCCACACAATTGAATAGAGACGCCGTTGATTTTCTATGGGAATTGCAGAAATGACTTCTAAGCCTCAAAATAATGACTTTTTTTCCTAAGGTGGTAGGAATGAAACTCAGTGCGGGCTGGATGGGGTCCCCCCTGGGCACCGCAGACCTAAGCTTGTTTAACTCCTACCTCTTAAAGGGACCGAGAAAAAATGACCTTTTCTGCACTCCAATGTAAGTCAATGGGGCGATTTTTTGGCTATGTGCTAGAAATGAAATTCAGTGCGGATTGGATGACAGGCACCCTAGGCACCCAGGATCGGCTTTAGTTTCACGTGTATCTCTTAAGCCGGCAGAGAAAACCCACCTGATATGCGCTCCACACAATTGAATAGAGACGCCGTTGATTTTCTATGGGAATTGCAGAAATGACTTCTAAGCCTCAAAATAATGACTTTTTTTCCTAAGGTGGTAGGAATGAAACTCAGTGCGGGCTGGATGGGGTCCCCCCTGGGCACCGCAGACCTAAGCTTGTTTAACTCCTACCTCTTAAAGGGACCGAGAAAAAATGACCTTTTCTGCACTCCAATGTAAGTCAATGGGGCGATTTTTTGGCTATGTGCTAGAAATGAAATTCAGTGCGGATTGGATGACAGGCACCCTAGGCACCCAGGATCGGCTTTAGTTTCACGTGTATCTCTTAAGCCGGCAGAGAAAACCCACCTGATATGCGCTCCACACAATTGAATAGAGACGCCGTTGATTTTCTATGGGAATTGCAGAAATGACTTCTAAGCCTCAAAATAATGACTTTTTTTCCTAAGGTGGTAGGAATGAAACTCAGTGCGGGCTGGATGGGGTCCCCCCTGGGCACCGCAGACCTAAGCTTGTTTAACTCCTACCTCTTAAAGGGACCGAGAAAAAATGACCTTTTCTGCACTCCAATGTAAGTCAATGGGGCGATTTTTTGGCTATGTGCTAGAAATGAAATTCAGTGCGGATTGGATGACAGGCACCCTAGGCACCCAGGATCGGCTTTAGTTTCACGTGTATCTCTTAAGCCGGCAGAGAAAACCCACCTGATATGCGCTCCACACAATTGAATAGAGACGCCGTTGATTTTCTATGGGAATTGCAGAAATGACTTCTAAGCCTCAAAATAATGACTTTTTTTCCTAAGGTGGTAGGAATGAAACTCAGTGCGGGCTGGATGGGGTCCCCCCTGGGCACCGCAGACCTAAGCTTGTTTAACTCCTACCTCTTAAAGGGACCGAGAAAAAATGACCTTTTCTGCACTCCAATGTAAGTCAATGGGGCGATTTTTTGGCTATGTGCTAGAAATGAAATTCAGTGCGGATTGGATGACAGGCACCCTAGGCACCCAGGATCGGCTTTAGTTTCACGTGTATCTCTTAAGCCGGCAGAGAAAACCCACCTGATATGCGCTCCACACAATTGAATAGAGACGCCGTTGATTTTCTATGGGAATTGCAGAAATGACTTCTAAGCCTCAAAATAATGACTTTTTTTCCTAAGGTGGTAGGAATGAAACTCAGTGCGGGCTGGATGGGGTCCCCCCTGGGCACCGCAGACCTAAGCTTGTTTAACTCCTACCTCTTAAAGGGACCGAGAAAAAATGACCTTTTCTGCACTCCAATGTAAGTCAATGGGGCGATTTTTTGGCTATGTGCTAGAAATGAAATTCAGTGCGGATTGGATGACAGGCACCCTAGGCACCCAGGATCGGCTTTAGTTTCACGTGTATCTCTTAAGCCGGCAGAGAAAACCCACCTGATATGCGCTCCACACAATTGAATAGAGACGCCGTTGATTTTCTATGGGAATTGCAGAAATGACTTCTAAGCCTCAAAATAATGACTTTTTTTCCTAAGGTGGTAGGAATGAAACTCAGTGCGGGCTGGATGGGGTCCCCCCTGGGCACCGCAGACCTAAGCTTGTTTAACTCCTACCTCTTAAAGGGACCGAGAAAAAATGACCTTTTCTGCACTCCAATGTAAGTCAATGGGGCGATTTTTTGGCTATGTGCTAGAAATGAAATTCAGTGCGGATTGGATGACAGGCACCCTAGGCACCCAGGATCGGCTTTAGTTTCACGTGTATCTCTTAAGCCGGCAGAGAAAACCCACCTGATATGCGCTCCACACAATTGAATAGAGACGCCGTTGATTTTCTATGGGAATTGCAGAAATGACTTCTAAGCCTCAAAATAATGACTTTTTTTCCTAAGGTGGTAGGAATGAAACTCAGTGCGGGCTGGATGGGGTCCCCCCTGGGCACCGCAGACCTAAGCTTGTTTAACTCCTACCTCTTAAAGGGACCGAGAAAAAATGACCTTTTCTGCACTCCAATGTAAGTCAATGGGGCGATTTTTTGGCTATGTGCTAGAAATGAAATTCAGTGCGGATTGGATGACAGGCACCCTAGGCACCCAGGATCGGCTTTAGTTTCACGTGTATCTCTTAAGCCGGCAGAGAAAACCCACCTGATATGCGCTCCACACAATTGAATAGAGACGCCGTTGATTTTCTATGGGAATTGCAGAAATGACTTCTAAGCCTCAAAATAATGACTTTTTTTCCTAAGGTGGTAGGAATGAAACTCAGTGCGGGCTGGATGGGGTCCCCCCTGGGCACCGCAGACCTAAGCTTGTTTAACTCCTACCTCTTAAAGGGACCGAGAAAAAATGACCTTTTCTGCACTCCAATGTAAGTCAATGGGGCGATTTTTTGGCTATGTGCTAGAAATGAAATTCAGTGCGGATTGGATGACAGGCACCCTAGGCACCCAGGATCGGCTTTAGTTTCACGTGTATCTCTTAAGCCGGCAGAGAAAACCCACCTGATATGCGCTCCACACAATTGAATAGAGACGCCGTTGATTTTCTATGGGAATTGCAGAAATGACTTCTAAGCCTCAAAATAATGACTTTTTTTCCTAAGGTGGTAGGAATGAAACTCAGTGCGGGCTGGATGGGGTCCCCCCTGGGCACCGCAGACCTAAGCTTGTTTAACTCCTACCTCTTAAAGGGACCGAGAAAAAATGACCTTTTCTGCACTCCAATGTAAGTCAATGGGGCGATTTTTTGGCTATGTGCTAGAAATGAAATTCAGTGCGGATTGGATGACAGGCACCCTAGGCACCCAGGATCGGCTTTAGTTTCACGTGTATCTCTTAAGCCGGCAGAGAAAACCCACCTGATATGCGCTCCACACAATTGAATAGAGACGCCGTTGATTTTCTATGGGAATTGCAGAAATGACTTCTAAGCCTCAAAATAATGACTTTTTTTCCTAAGGTGGTAGGAATGAAACTCAGTGCGGGCTGGATGGGGTCCCCCCTGGGCACCGCAGACCTAAGCTTGTTTAACTCCTACCTCTTAAAGGGACCGAGAAAAAATGACCTTTTCTGCACTCCAATGTAAGTCAATGGGGCGATTTTTTGGCTATGTGCTAGAAATGAAATTCAGTGCGGATTGGATGACAGGCACCCTAGGCACCCAGGATCGGCTTTAGTTTCACGTGTATCTCTTAAGCCGGCAGAGAAAACCCACCTGATATGCGCTCCACACAATTGAATAGAGACGCCGTTGATTTTCTATGGGAATTGCAGAAATGACTTCTAAGCCTCAAAATAATGACTTTTTTTCCTAAGGTGGTAGGAATGAAACTCAGTGCGGGCTGGATGGGGTCCCCCCTGGGCACCGCAGACCTAAGCTTGTTTAACTCCTACCTCTTAAAGGGACCGAGAAAAAATGACCTTTTCTGCACTCCAATGTAAGTCAATGGGGCGATTTTTTGGCTATGTGCTAGAAATGAAATTCAGTGCGGATTGGATGACAGGCACCCTAGGCACCCAGGATCGGCTTTAGTTTCACGTGTATCTCTTAAGCCGGCAGAGAAAACCCACCTGATATGCGCTCCACACAATTGAATAGAGACGCCGTTGATTTTCTATGGGAATTGCAGAAATGACTTCTAAGCCTCAAAATAATGACTTTTTTTCCTAAGGTGGTAGGAATGAAACTCAGTGCGGGCTGGATGGGGTCCCCCCTGGGCACCGCAGACCTAAGCTTGTTTAACTCCTACCTCTTAAAGGGACCGAGAAAAAATGACCTTTTCTGCACTCCAATGTAAGTCAATGGGGCGATTTTTTGGCTATGTGCTAGAAATGAAATTCAGTGCGGATTGGATGACAGGCACCCTAGGCACCCAGGATCGGCTTTAGTTTCACGTGTATCTCTTAAGCCGGCAGAGAAAACCCACCTGATATGCGCTCCACACAATTGAATAGAGACGCCGTTGATTTTCTATGGGAATTGCAGAAATGACTTCTAAGCCTCAAAATAATGACTTTTTTTCCTAAGGTGGTAGGAATGAAACTCAGTGCGGGCTGGATGGGGTCCCCCCTGGGCACCGCAGACCTAAGCTTGTTTAACTCCTACCTCTTAAAGGGACCGAGAAAAAATGACCTTTTCTGCACTCCAATGTAAGTCAATGGGGCGATTTTTTGGCTATGTGCTAGAAATGAAATTCAGTGCGGATTGGATGACAGGCACCCTAGGCACCCAGGATCGGCTTTAGTTTCACGTGTATCTCTTAAGCCGGCAGAGAAAACCCACCTGATATGCGCTCCACACAATTGAATAGAGACGCCGTTGATTTTCTATGGGAATTGCAGAAATGACTTCTAAGCCTCAAAATAATGACTTTTTTTCCTAAGGTGGTAGGAATGAAACTCAGTGCGGGCTGGATGGGGTCCCCCCTGGGCACCGCAGACCTAAGCTTGTTTAACTCCTACCTCTTAAAGGGACCGAGAAAAAATGACCTTTTCTGCACTCCAATGTAAGTCAATGGGGCGATTTTTTGGCTATGTGCTAGAAATGAAATTCAGTGCGGATTGGATGACAGGCACCCTAGGCACCCAGGATCGGCTTTAGTTTCACGTGTATCTCTTAAGCCGGCAGAGAAAACCCACCTGATATGCGCTCCACACAATTGAATAGAGACGCCGTTGATTTTCTATGGGAATTGCAGAAATGACTTCTAAGCCTCAAAATAATGACTTTTTTTCCTAAGGTGGTAGGAATGAAACTCAGTGCGGGCTGGATGGGGTCCCCCCTGGGCACCGCAGACCTAAGCTTGTTTAACTCCTACCTCTTAAAGGGACCGAGAAAAAATGACCTTTTCTGCACTCCAATGTAAGTCAATGGGGCGATTTTTTGGCTATGTGCTAGAAATGAAATTCAGTGCGGATTGGATGACAGGCACCCTAGGCACCCAGGATCGGCTTTAGTTTCACGTGTATCTCTTAAGCCGGCAGAGAAAACCCACCTGATATGCGCTCCACACAATTGAATAGAGACGCCGTTGATTTTCTATGGGAATTGCAGAAATGACTTCTAAGCCTCAAAATAATGACTTTTTTTCCTAAGGTGGTAGGAATGAAACTCAGTGCGGGCTGGATGGGGTCCCCCCTGGGCACCGCAGACCTAAGCTTGTTTAACTCCTACCTCTTAAAGGGACCGAGAAAAAATGACCTTTTCTGCACTCCAATGTAAGTCAATGGGGCGATTTTTTGGCTATGTGCTAGAAATGAAATTCAGTGCGGATTGGATGACAGGCACCCTAGGCACCCAGGATCGGCTTTAGTTTCACGTGTATCTCTTAAGCCGGCAGAGAAAACCCACCTGATATGCGCTCCACACAATTGAATAGAGACGCCGTTGATTTTCTATGGGAATTGCAGAAATGACTTCTAAGCCTCAAAATAATGACTTTTTTTCCTAAGGTGGTAGGAATGAAACTCAGTGCGGGCTGGATGGGGTCCCCCCTGGGCACCGCAGACCTAAGCTTGTTTAACTCCTACCTCTTAAAGGGACCGAGAAAAAATGACCTTTTCTGCACTCCAATGTAAGTCAATGGGGCGATTTTTTGGCTATGTGCTAGAAATGAAATTCAGTGCGGATTGGATGACAGGCACCCTAGGCACCCAGGATCGGCTTTAGTTTCACGTGTATCTCTTAAGCCGGCAGAGAAAACCCACCTGATATGCGCTCCACACAATTGAATAGAGACGCCGTTGATTTTCTATGGGAATTGCAGAAATGACTTCTAAGCCTCAAAATAATGACTTTTTTTCCTAAGGTGGTAGGAATGAAACTCAGTGCGGGCTGGATGGGGTCCCCCCTGGGCACCGCAGACCTAAGCTTGTTTAACTCCTACCTCTTAAAGGGACCGAGAAAAAATGACCTTTTCTGCACTCCAATGTAAGTCAATGGGGCGATTTTTTGGCTATGTGCTAGAAATGAAATTCAGTGCGGATTGGATGACAGGCACCCTAGGCACCCAGGATCGGCTTTAGTTTCACGTGTATCTCTTAAGCCGGCAGAGAAAACCCACCTGATATGCGCTCCACACAATTGAATAGAGACGCCGTTGATTTTCTATGGGAATTGCAGAAATGACTTCTAAGCCTCAAAATAATGACTTTTTTTCCTAAGGTGGTAGGAATGAAACTCAGTGCGGGCTGGATGGGGTCCCCCCTGGGCACCGCAGACCTAAGCTTGTTTAACTCCTACCTCTTAAAGGGACCGAGAAAAAATGACCTTTTCTGCACTCCAATGTAAGTCAATGGGGCGATTTTTTGGCTATGTGCTAGAAATGAAATTCAGTGCGGATTGGATGACAGGCACCCTAGGCACCCAGGATCGGCTTTAGTTTCACGTGTATCTCTTAAGCCGGCAGAGAAAACCCACCTGATATGCGCTCCACACAATTGAATAGAGACGCCGTTGATTTTCTATGGGAATTGCAGAAATGACTTCTAAGCCTCAAAATAATGACTTTTTTTCCTAAGGTGGTAGGAATGAAACTCAGTGCGGGCTGGATGGGGTCCCCCCTGGGCACCGCAGACCTAAGCTTGTTTAACTCCTACCTCTTAAAGGGACCGAGAAAAAATGACCTTTTCTGCACTCCAATGTAAGTCAATGGGGCGATTTTTTGGCTATGTGCTAGAAATGAAATTCAGTGCGGATTGGATGACAGGCACCCTAGGCACCCAGGATCGGCTTTAGTTTCACGTGTATCTCTTAAGCCGGCAGAGAAAACCCACCTGATATGCGCTCCACACAATTGAATAGAGACGCCGTTGATTTTCTATGGGAATTGCAGAAATGACTTCTAAGCCTCAAAATAATGACTTTTTTTCCTAAGGTGGTAGGAATGAAACTCAGTGCGGGCTGGATGGGGTCCCCCCTGGGCACCGCAGACCTAAGCTTGTTTAACTCCTACCTCTTAAAGGGACCGAGAAAAAATGACCTTTTCTGCACTCCAATGTAAGTCAATGGGGCGATTTTTTGGCTATGTGCTAGAAATGAAATTCAGTGCGGATTGGATGACAGGCACCCTAGGCACCCAGGATCGGCTTTAGTTTCACGTGTATCTCTTAAGCCGGCAGAGAAAACCCACCTGATATGCGCTCCACACAATTGAATAGAGACGCCGTTGATTTTCTATGGGAATTGCAGAAATGACTTCTAAGCCTCAAAATAATGACTTTTTTTCCTAAGGTGGTAGGAATGAAACTCAGTGCGGGCTGGATGGGGTCCCCCCTGGGCACCGCAGACCTAAGCTTGTTTAACTCCTACCTCTTAAAGGGACCGAGAAAAAATGACCTTTTCTGCACTCCAATGTAAGTCAATGGGGCGATTTTTTGGCTATGTGCTAGAAATGAAATTCAGTGCGGATTGGATGACAGGCACCCTAGGCACCCAGGATCGGCTTTAGTTTCACGTGTATCTCTTAAGCCGGCAGAGAAAACCCACCTGATATGCGCTCCACACAATTGAATAGAGACGCCGTTGATTTTCTATGGGAATTGCAGAAATGACTTCTAAGCCTCAAAATAATGACTTTTTTTCCTAAGGTGGTAGGAATGAAACTCAGTGCGGGCTGGATGGGGTCCCCCCTGGGCACCGCAGACCTAAGCTTGTTTAACTCCTACCTCTTAAAGGGACCGAGAAAAAATGACCTTTTCTGCACTCCAATGTAAGTCAATGGGGCGATTTTTTGGCTATGTGCTAGAAATGAAATTCAGTGCGGATTGGATGACAGGCACCCTAGGCACCCAGGATCGGCTTTAGTTTCACGTGTATCTCTTAAGCCGGCAGAGAAAACCCACCTGATATGCGCTCCACACAATTGAATAGAGACGCCGTTGATTTTCTATGGGAATTGCAGAAATGACTTCTAAGCCTCAAAATAATGACTTTTTTTCCTAAGGTGGTAGGAATGAAACTCAGTGCGGGCTGGATGGGGTCCCCCCTGGGCACCGCAGACCTAAGCTTGTTTAACTCCTACCTCTTAAAGGGACCGAGAAAAAATGACCTTTTCTGCACTCCAATGTAAGTCAATGGGGCGATTTTTTGGCTATGTGCTAGAAATGAAATTCAGTGCGGATTGGATGACAGGCACCCTAGGCACCCAGGATCGGCTTTAGTTTCACGTGTATCTCTTAAGCCGGCAGAGAAAACCCACCTGATATGCGCTCCACACAATTGAATAGAGACGCCGTTGATTTTCTATGGGAATTGCAGAAATGACTTCTAAGCCTCAAAATAATGACTTTTTTTCCTAAGGTGGTAGGAATGAAACTCAGTGCGGGCTGGATGGGGTCCCCCCTGGGCACCGCAGACCTAAGCTTGTTTAACTCCTACCTCTTAAAGGGACCGAGAAAAAATGACCTTTTCTGCACTCCAATGTAAGTCAATGGGGCGATTTTTTGGCTATGTGCTAGAAATGAAATTCAGTGCGGATTGGATGACAGGCACCCTAGGCACCCAGGATCGGCTTTAGTTTCACGTGTATCTCTTAAGCCGGCAGAGAAAACCCACCTGATATGCGCTCCACACAATTGAATAGAGACGCCGTTGATTTTCTATGGGAATTGCAGAAATGACTTCTAAGCCTCAAAATAATGACTTTTTTTCCTAAGGTGGTAGGAATGAAACTCAGTGCGGGCTGGATGGGGTCCCCCCTGGGCACCGCAGACCTAAGCTTGTTTAACTCCTACCTCTTAAAGGGACCGAGAAAAAATGACCTTTTCTGCACTCCAATGTAAGTCAATGGGGCGATTTTTTGGCTATGTGCTAGAAATGAAATTCAGTGCGGATTGGATGACAGGCACCCTAGGCACCCAGGATCGGCTTTAGTTTCACGTGTATCTCTTAAGCCGGCAGAGAAAACCCACCTGATATGCGCTCCACACAATTGAATAGAGACGCCGTTGATTTTCTATGGGAATTGCAGAAATGACTTCTAAGCCTCAAAATAATGACTTTTTTTCCTAAGGTGGTAGGAATGAAACTCAGTGCGGGCTGGATGGGGTCCCCCCTGGGCACCGCAGACCTAAGCTTGTTTAACTCCTACCTCTTAAAGGGACCGAGAAAAAATGACCTTTTCTGCACTCCAATGTAAGTCAATGGGGCGATTTTTTGGCTATGTGCTAGAAATGAAATTCAGTGCGGATTGGATGACAGGCACCCTAGGCACCCAGGATCGGCTTTAGTTTCACGTGTATCTCTTAAGCCGGCAGAGAAAACCCACCTGATATGCGCTCCACACAATTGAATAGAGACGCCGTTGATTTTCTATGGGAATTGCAGAAATGACTTCTAAGCCTCAAAATAATGACTTTTTTTCCTAAGGTGGTAGGAATGAAACTCAGTGCGGGCTGGATGGGGTCCCCCCTGGGCACCGCAGACCTAAGCTTGTTTAACTCCTACCTCTTAAAGGGACCGAGAAAAAATGACCTTTTCTGCACTCCAATGTAAGTCAATGGGGCGATTTTTTGGCTATGTGCTAGAAATGAAATTCAGTGCGGATTGGATGACAGGCACCCTAGGCACCCAGGATCGGCTTTAGTTTCACGTGTATCTCTTAAGCCGGCAGAGAAAACCCACCTGATATGCGCTCCACACAATTGAATAGAGACGCCGTTGATTTTCTATGGGAATTGCAGAAATGACTTCTAAGCCTCAAAATAATGACTTTTTTTCCTAAGGTGGTAGGAATGAAACTCAGTGCGGGCTGGATGGGGTCCCCCCTGGGCACCGCAGACCTAAGCTTGTTTAACTCCTACCTCTTAAAGGGACCGAGAAAAAATGACCTTTTCTGCACTCCAATGTAAGTCAATGGGGCGATTTTTTGGCTATGTGCTAGAAATGAAATTCAGTGCGGATTGGATGACAGGCACCCTAGGCACCCAGGATCGGCTTTAGTTTCACGTGTATCTCTTAAGCCGGCAGAGAAAACCCACCTGATATGCGCTCCACACAATTGAATAGAGACGCCGTTGATTTTCTATGGGAATTGCAGAAATGACTTCTAAGCCTCAAAATAATGACTTTTTTTCCTAAGGTGGTAGGAATGAAACTCAGTGCGGGCTGGATGGGGTCCCCCCTGGGCACCGCAGACCTAAGCTTGTTTAACTCCTACCTCTTAAAGGGACCGAGAAAAAATGACCTTTTCTGCACTCCAATGTAAGTCAATGGGGCGATTTTTTGGCTATGTGCTAGAAATGAAATTCAGTGCGGATTGGATGACAGGCACCCTAGGCACCCAGGATCGGCTTTAGTTTCACGTGTATCTCTTAAGCCGGCAGAGAAAACCCACCTGATATGCGCTCCACACAATTGAATAGAGACGCCGTTGATTTTCTATGGGAATTGCAGAAATGACTTCTAAGCCTCAAAATAATGACTTTTTTTCCTAAGGTGGTAGGAATGAAACTCAGTGCGGGCTGGATGGGGTCCCCCCTGGGCACCGCAGACCTAAGCTTGTTTAACTCCTACCTCTTAAAGGGACCGAGAAAAAATGACCTTTTCTGCACTCCAATGTAAGTCAATGGGGCGATTTTTTGGCTATGTGCTAGAAATGAAATTCAGTGCGGATTGGATGACAGGCACCCTAGGCACCCAGGATCGGCTTTAGTTTCACGTGTATCTCTTAAGCCGGCAGAGAAAACCCACCTGATATGCGCTCCACACAATTGAATAGAGACGCCGTTGATTTTCTATGGGAATTGCAGAAATGACTTCTAAGCCTCAAAATAATGACTTTTTTTCCTAAGGTGGTAGGAATGAAACTCAGTGCGGGCTGGATGGGGTCCCCCCTGGGCACCGCAGACCTAAGCTTGTTTAACTCCTACCTCTTAAAGGGACCGAGAAAAAATGACCTTTTCTGCACTCCAATGTAAGTCAATGGGGCGATTTTTTGGCTATGTGCTAGAAATGAAATTCAGTGCGGATTGGATGACAGGCACCCTAGGCACCCAGGATCGGCTTTAGTTTCACGTGTATCTCTTAAGCCGGCAGAGAAAACCCACCTGATATGCGCTCCACACAATTGAATAGAGACGCCGTTGATTTTCTATGGGAATTGCAGAAATGACTTCTAAGCCTCAAAATAATGACTTTTTTTCCTAAGGTGGTAGGAATGAAACTCAGTGCGGGCTGGATGGGGTCCCCCCTGGGCACCGCAGACCTAAGCTTGTTTAACTCCTACCTCTTAAAGGGACCGAGAAAAAATGACCTTTTCTGCACTCCAATGTAAGTCAATGGGGCGATTTTTTGGCTATGTGCTAGAAATGAAATTCAGTGCGGATTGGATGACAGGCACCCTAGGCACCCAGGATCGGCTTTAGTTTCACGTGTATCTCTTAAGCCGGCAGAGAAAACCCACCTGATATGCGCTCCACACAATTGAATAGAGACGCCGTTGATTTTCTATGGGAATTGCAGAAATGACTTCTAAGCCTCAAAATAATGACTTTTTTTCCTAAGGTGGTAGGAATGAAACTCAGTGCGGGCTGGATGGGGTCCCCCCTGGGCACCGCAGACCTAAGCTTGTTTAACTCCTACCTCTTAAAGGGACCGAGAAAAAATGACCTTTTCTGCACTCCAATGTAAGTCAATGGGGCGATTTTTTGGCTATGTGCTAGAAATGAAATTCAGTGCGGATTGGATGACAGGCACCCTAGGCACCCAGGATCGGCTTTAGTTTCACGTGTATCTCTTAAGCCGGCAGAGAAAACCCACCTGATATGCGCTCCACACAATTGAATAGAGACGCCGTTGATTTTCTATGGGAATTGCAGAAATGACTTCTAAGCCTCAAAATAATGACTTTTTTTCCTAAGGTGGTAGGAATGAAACTCAGTGCGGGCTGGATGGGGTCCCCCCTGGGCACCGCAGACCTAAGCTTGTTTAACTCCTACCTCTTAAAGGGACCGAGAAAAAATGACCTTTTCTGCACTCCAATGTAAGTCAATGGGGCGATTTTTTGGCTATGTGCTAGAAATGAAATTCAGTGCGGATTGGATGACAGGCACCCTAGGCACCCAGGATCGGCTTTAGTTTCACGTGTATCTCTTAAGCCGGCAGAGAAAACCCACCTGATATGCGCTCCACACAATTGAATAGAGACGCCGTTGATTTTCTATGGGAATTGCAGAAATGACTTCTAAGCCTCAAAATAATGACTTTTTTTCCTAAGGTGGTAGGAATGAAACTCAGTGCGGGCTGGATGGGGTCCCCCCTGGGCACCGCAGACCTAAGCTTGTTTAACTCCTACCTCTTAAAGGGACCGAGAAAAAATGACCTTTTCTGCACTCCAATGTAAGTCAATGGGGCGATTTTTTGGCTATGTGCTAGAAATGAAATTCAGTGCGGATTGGATGACAGGCACCCTAGGCACCCAGGATCGGCTTTAGTTTCACGTGTATCTCTTAAGCCGGCAGAGAAAACCCACCTGATATGCGCTCCACACAATTGAATAGAGACGCCGTTGATTTTCTATGGGAATTGCAGAAATGACTTCTAAGCCTCAAAATAATGACTTTTTTTCCTAAGGTGGTAGGAATGAAACTCAGTGCGGGCTGGATGGGGTCCCCCCTGGGCACCGCAGACCTAAGCTTGTTTAACTCCTACCTCTTAAAGGGACCGAGAAAAAATGACCTTTTCTGCACTCCAATGTAAGTCAATGGGGCGATTTTTTGGCTATGTGCTAGAAATGAAATTCAGTGCGGATTGGATGACAGGCACCCTAGGCACCCAGGATCGGCTTTAGTTTCACGTGTATCTCTTAAGCCGGCAGAGAAAACCCACCTGATATGCGCTCCACACAATTGAATAGAGACGCCGTTGATTTTCTATGGGAATTGCAGAAATGACTTCTAAGCCTCAAAATAATGACTTTTTTTCCTAAGGTGGTAGGAATGAAACTCAGTGCGGGCTGGATGGGGTCCCCCCTGGGCACCGCAGACCTAAGCTTGTTTAACTCCTACCTCTTAAAGGGACCGAGAAAAAATGACCTTTTCTGCACTCCAATGTAAGTCAATGGGGCGATTTTTTGGCTATGTGCTAGAAATGAAATTCAGTGCGGATTGGATGACAGGCACCCTAGGCACCCAGGATCGGCTTTAGTTTCACGTGTATCTCTTAAGCCGGCAGAGAAAACCCACCTGATATGCGCTCCACACAATTGAATAGAGACGCCGTTGATTTTCTATGGGAATTGCAGAAATGACTTCTAAGCCTCAAAATAATGACTTTTTTTCCTAAGGTGGTAGGAATGAAACTCAGTGCGGGCTGGATGGGGTCCCCCCTGGGCACCGCAGACCTAAGCTTGTTTAACTCCTACCTCTTAAAGGGACCGAGAAAAAATGACCTTTTCTGCACTCCAATGTAAGTCAATGGGGCGATTTTTTGGCTATGTGCTAGAAATGAAATTCAGTGCGGATTGGATGACAGGCACCCTAGGCACCCAGGATCGGCTTTAGTTTCACGTGTATCTCTTAAGCCGGCAGAGAAAACCCACCTGATATGCGCTCCACACAATTGAATAGAGACGCCGTTGATTTTCTATGGGAATTGCAGAAATGACTTCTAAGCCTCAAAATAATGACTTTTTTTCCTAAGGTGGTAGGAATGAAACTCAGTGCGGGCTGGATGGGGTCCCCCCTGGGCACCGCAGACCTAAGCTTGTTTAACTCCTACCTCTTAAAGGGACCGAGAAAAAATGACCTTTTCTGCACTCCAATGTAAGTCAATGGGGCGATTTTTTGGCTATGTGCTAGAAATGAAATTCAGTGCGGATTGGATGACAGGCACCCTAGGCACCCAGGATCGGCTTTAGTTTCACGTGTATCTCTTAAGCCGGCAGAGAAAACCCACCTGATATGCGCTCCACACAATTGAATAGAGACGCCGTTGATTTTCTATGGGAATTGCAGAAATGACTTCTAAGCCTCAAAATAATGACTTTTTTTCCTAAGGTGGTAGGAATGAAACTCAGTGCGGGCTGGATGGGGTCCCCCCTGGGCACCGCAGACCTAAGCTTGTTTAACTCCTACCTCTTAAAGGGACCGAGAAAAAATGACCTTTTCTGCACTCCAATGTAAGTCAATGGGGCGATTTTTTGGCTATGTGCTAGAAATGAAATTCAGTGCGGATTGGATGACAGGCACCCTAGGCACCCAGGATCGGCTTTAGTTTCACGTGTATCTCTTAAGCCGGCAGAGAAAACCCACCTGATATGCGCTCCACACAATTGAATAGAGACGCCGTTGATTTTCTATGGGAATTGCAGAAATGACTTCTAAGCCTCAAAATAATGACTTTTTTTCCTAAGGTGGTAGGAATGAAACTCAGTGCGGGCTGGATGGGGTCCCCCCTGGGCACCGCAGACCTAAGCTTGTTTAACTCCTACCTCTTAAAGGGACCGAGAAAAAATGACCTTTTCTGCACTCCAATGTAAGTCAATGGGGCGATTTTTTGGCTATGTGCTAGAAATGAAATTCAGTGCGGATTGGATGACAGGCACCCTAGGCACCCAGGATCGGCTTTAGTTTCACGTGTATCTCTTAAGCCGGCAGAGAAAACCCACCTGATATGCGCTCCACACAATTGAATAGAGACGCCGTTGATTTTCTATGGGAATTGCAGAAATGACTTCTAAGCCTCAAAATAATGACTTTTTTTCCTAAGGTGGTAGGAATGAAACTCAGTGCGGGCTGGATGGGGTCCCCCCTGGGCACCGCAGACCTAAGCTTGTTTAACTCCTACCTCTTAAAGGGACCGAGAAAAAATGACCTTTTCTGCACTCCAATGTAAGTCAATGGGGCGATTTTTTGGCTATGTGCTAGAAATGAAATTCAGTGCGGATTGGATGACAGGCACCCTAGGCACCCAGGATCGGCTTTAGTTTCACGTGTATCTCTTAAGCCGGCAGAGAAAACCCACCTGATATGCGCTCCACACAATTGAATAGAGACGCCGTTGATTTTCTATGGGAATTGCAGAAATGACTTCTAAGCCTCAAAATAATGACTTTTTTTCCTAAGGTGGTAGGAATGAAACTCAGTGCGGGCTGGATGGGGTCCCCCCTGGGCACCGCAGACCTAAGCTTGTTTAACTCCTACCTCTTAAAGGGACCGAGAAAAAATGACCTTTTCTGCACTCCAATGTAAGTCAATGGGGCGATTTTTTGGCTATGTGCTAGAAATGAAATTCAGTGCGGATTGGATGACAGGCACCCTAGGCACCCAGGATCGGCTTTAGTTTCACGTGTATCTCTTAAGCCGGCAGAGAAAACCCACCTGATATGCGCTCCACACAATTGAATAGAGACGCCGTTGATTTTCTATGGGAATTGCAGAAATGACTTCTAAGCCTCAAAATAATGACTTTTTTTCCTAAGGTGGTAGGAATGAAACTCAGTGCGGGCTGGATGGGGTCCCCCCTGGGCACCGCAGACCTAAGCTTGTTTAACTCCTACCTCTTAAAGGGACCGAGAAAAAATGACCTTTTCTGCACTCCAATGTAAGTCAATGGGGCGATTTTTTGGCTATGTGCTAGAAATGAAATTCAGTGCGGATTGGATGACAGGCACCCTAGGCACCCAGGATCGGCTTTAGTTTCACGTGTATCTCTTAAGCCGGCAGAGAAAACCCACCTGATATGCGCTCCACACAATTGAATAGAGACGCCGTTGATTTTCTATGGGAATTGCAGAAATGACTTCTAAGCCTCAAAATAATGACTTTTTTTCCTAAGGTGGTAGGAATGAAACTCAGTGCGGGCTGGATGGGGTCCCCCCTGGGCACCGCAGACCTAAGCTTGTTTAACTCCTACCTCTTAAAGGGACCGAGAAAAAATGACCTTTTCTGCACTCCAATGTAAGTCAATGGGGCGATTTTTTGGCTATGTGCTAGAAATGAAATTCAGTGCGGATTGGATGACAGGCACCCTAGGCACCCAGGATCGGCTTTAGTTTCACGTGTATCTCTTAAGCCGGCAGAGAAAACCCACCTGATATGCGCTCCACACAATTGAATAGAGACGCCGTTGATTTTCTATGGGAATTGCAGAAATGACTTCTAAGCCTCAAAATAATGACTTTTTTTCCTAAGGTGGTAGGAATGAAACTCAGTGCGGGCTGGATGGGGTCCCCCCTGGGCACCGCAGACCTAAGCTTGTTTAACTCCTACCTCTTAAAGGGACCGAGAAAAAATGACCTTTTCTGCACTCCAATGTAAGTCAATGGGGCGATTTTTTGGCTATGTGCTAGAAATGAAATTCAGTGCGGATTGGATGACAGGCACCCTAGGCACCCAGGATCGGCTTTAGTTTCACGTGTATCTCTTAAGCCGGCAGAGAAAACCCACCTGATATGCGCTCCACACAATTGAATAGAGACGCCGTTGATTTTCTATGGGAATTGCAGAAATGACTTCTAAGCCTCAAAATAATGACTTTTTTTCCTAAGGTGGTAGGAATGAAACTCAGTGCGGGCTGGATGGGGTCCCCCCTGGGCACCGCAGACCTAAGCTTGTTTAACTCCTACCTCTTAAAGGGACCGAGAAAAAATGACCTTTTCTGCACTCCAATGTAAGTCAATGGGGCGATTTTTTGGCTATGTGCTAGAAATGAAATTCAGTGCGGATTGGATGACAGGCACCCTAGGCACCCAGGATCGGCTTTAGTTTCACGTGTATCTCTTAAGCCGGCAGAGAAAACCCACCTGATATGCGCTCCACACAATTGAATAGAGACGCCGTTGATTTTCTATGGGAATTGCAGAAATGACTTCTAAGCCTCAAAATAATGACTTTTTTTCCTAAGGTGGTAGGAATGAAACTCAGTGCGGGCTGGATGGGGTCCCCCCTGGGCACCGCAGACCTAAGCTTGTTTAACTCCTACCTCTTAAAGGGACCGAGAAAAAATGACCTTTTCTGCACTCCAATGTAAGTCAATGGGGCGATTTTTTGGCTATGTGCTAGAAATGAAATTCAGTGCGGATTGGATGACAGGCACCCTAGGCACCCAGGATCGGCTTTAGTTTCACGTGTATCTCTTAAGCCGGCAGAGAAAACCCACCTGATATGCGCTCCACACAATTGAATAGAGACGCCGTTGATTTTCTATGGGAATTGCAGAAATGACTTCTAAGCCTCAAAATAATGACTTTTTTTCCTAAGGTGGTAGGAATGAAACTCAGTGCGGGCTGGATGGGGTCCCCCCTGGGCACCGCAGACCTAAGCTTGTTTAACTCCTACCTCTTAAAGGGACCGAGAAAAAATGACCTTTTCTGCACTCCAATGTAAGTCAATGGGGCGATTTTTTGGCTATGTGCTAGAAATGAAATTCAGTGCGGATTGGATGACAGGCACCCTAGGCACCCAGGATCGGCTTTAGTTTCACGTGTATCTCTTAAGCCGGCAGAGAAAACCCACCTGATATGCGCTCCACACAATTGAATAGAGACGCCGTTGATTTTCTATGGGAATTGCAGAAATGACTTCTAAGCCTCAAAATAATGACTTTTTTTCCTAAGGTGGTAGGAATGAAACTCAGTGCGGGCTGGATGGGGTCCCCCCTGGGCACCGCAGACCTAAGCTTGTTTAACTCCTACCTCTTAAAGGGACCGAGAAAAAATGACCTTTTCTGCACTCCAATGTAAGTCAATGGGGCGATTTTTTGGCTATGTGCTAGAAATGAAATTCAGTGCGGATTGGATGACAGGCACCCTAGGCACCCAGGATCGGCTTTAGTTTCACGTGTATCTCTTAAGCCGGCAGAGAAAACCCACCTGATATGCGCTCCACACAATTGAATAGAGACGCCGTTGATTTTCTATGGGAATTGCAGAAATGACTTCTAAGCCTCAAAATAATGACTTTTTTTCCTAAGGTGGTAGGAATGAAACTCAGTGCGGGCTGGATGGGGTCCCCCCTGGGCACCGCAGACCTAAGCTTGTTTAACTCCTACCTCTTAAAGGGACCGAGAAAAAATGACCTTTTCTGCACTCCAATGTAAGTCAATGGGGCGATTTTTTGGCTATGTGCTAGAAATGAAATTCAGTGCGGATTGGATGACAGGCACCCTAGGCACCCAGGATCGGCTTTAGTTTCACGTGTATCTCTTAAGCCGGCAGAGAAAACCCACCTGATATGCGCTCCACACAATTGAATAGAGACGCCGTTGATTTTCTATGGGAATTGCAGAAATGACTTCTAAGCCTCAAAATAATGACTTTTTTTCCTAAGGTGGTAGGAATGAAACTCAGTGCGGGCTGGATGGGGTCCCCCCTGGGCACCGCAGACCTAAGCTTGTTTAACTCCTACCTCTTAAAGGGACCGAGAAAAAATGACCTTTTCTGCACTCCAATGTAAGTCAATGGGGCGATTTTTTGGCTATGTGCTAGAAATGAAATTCAGTGCGGATTGGATGACAGGCACCCTAGGCACCCAGGATCGGCTTTAGTTTCACGTGTATCTCTTAAGCCGGCAGAGAAAACCCACCTGATATGCGCTCCACACAATTGAATAGAGACGCCGTTGATTTTCTATGGGAATTGCAGAAATGACTTCTAAGCCTCAAAATAATGACTTTTTTTCCTAAGGTGGTAGGAATGAAACTCAGTGCGGGCTGGATGGGGTCCCCCCTGGGCACCGCAGACCTAAGCTTGTTTAACTCCTACCTCTTAAAGGGACCGAGAAAAAATGACCTTTTCTGCACTCCAATGTAAGTCAATGGGGCGATTTTTTGGCTATGTGCTAGAAATGAAATTCAGTGCGGATTGGATGACAGGCACCCTAGGCACCCAGGATCGGCTTTAGTTTCACGTGTATCTCTTAAGCCGGCAGAGAAAACCCACCTGATATGCGCTCCACACAATTGAATAGAGACGCCGTTGATTTTCTATGGGAATTGCAGAAATGACTTCTAAGCCTCAAAATAATGACTTTTTTTCCTAAGGTGGTAGGAATGAAACTCAGTGCGGGCTGGATGGGGTCCCCCCTGGGCACCGCAGACCTAAGCTTGTTTAACTCCTACCTCTTAAAGGGACCGAGAAAAAATGACCTTTTCTGCACTCCAATGTAAGTCAATGGGGCGATTTTTTGGCTATGTGCTAGAAATGAAATTCAGTGCGGATTGGATGACAGGCACCCTAGGCACCCAGGATCGGCTTTAGTTTCACGTGTATCTCTTAAGCCGGCAGAGAAAACCCACCTGATATGCGCTCCACACAATTGAATAGAGACGCCGTTGATTTTCTATGGGAATTGCAGAAATGACTTCTAAGCCTCAAAATAATGACTTTTTTTCCTAAGGTGGTAGGAATGAAACTCAGTGCGGGCTGGATGGGGTCCCCCCTGGGCACCGCAGACCTAAGCTTGTTTAACTCCTACCTCTTAAAGGGACCGAGAAAAAATGACCTTTTCTGCACTCCAATGTAAGTCAATGGGGCGATTTTTTGGCTATGTGCTAGAAATGAAATTCAGTGCGGATTGGATGACAGGCACCCTAGGCACCCAGGATCGGCTTTAGTTTCACGTGTATCTCTTAAGCCGGCAGAGAAAACCCACCTGATATGCGCTCCACACAATTGAATAGAGACGCCGTTGATTTTCTATGGGAATTGCAGAAATGACTTCTAAGCCTCAAAATAATGACTTTTTTTCCTAAGGTGGTAGGAATGAAACTCAGTGCGGGCTGGATGGGGTCCCCCCTGGGCACCGCAGACCTAAGCTTGTTTAACTCCTACCTCTTAAAGGGACCGAGAAAAAATGACCTTTTCTGCACTCCAATGTAAGTCAATGGGGCGATTTTTTGGCTATGTGCTAGAAATGAAATTCAGTGCGGATTGGATGACAGGCACCCTAGGCACCCAGGATCGGCTTTAGTTTCACGTGTATCTCTTAAGCCGGCAGAGAAAACCCACCTGATATGCGCTCCACACAATTGAATAGAGACGCCGTTGATTTTCTATGGGAATTGCAGAAATGACTTCTAAGCCTCAAAATAATGACTTTTTTTCCTAAGGTGGTAGGAATGAAACTCAGTGCGGGCTGGATGGGGTCCCCCCTGGGCACCGCAGACCTAAGCTTGTTTAACTCCTACCTCTTAAAGGGACCGAGAAAAAATGACCTTTTCTGCACTCCAATGTAAGTCAATGGGGCGATTTTTTGGCTATGTGCTAGAAATGAAATTCAGTGCGGATTGGATGACAGGCACCCTAGGCACCCAGGATCGGCTTTAGTTTCACGTGTATCTCTTAAGCCGGCAGAGAAAACCCACCTGATATGCGCTCCACACAATTGAATAGAGACGCCGTTGATTTTCTATGGGAATTGCAGAAATGACTTCTAAGCCTCAAAATAATGACTTTTTTTCCTAAGGTGGTAGGAATGAAACTCAGTGTGGGCTGGATGGGGTCCCCCCTGGGCACCGCAGACCTAAGCTTGTTTAACTCCTACCTCTTAAAGGGACCGAGAAAAAATGACCTTTTCTGCACTCCAATGTAAGTCAATGGGGCGATTTTTTGGCTATGTGCTAGAAATGAAATCAGTGCGGATTGGATGACAGGCACCCTAGGCACCCAGGATCGGCATTAGTTTCACGTGTATCTCTTAAGCCGGCAGAGAAAACCCACCTGATATGCGCTCCACACAATTGAATAGAGACGCCGTTGATTTTCTATGGGAATTGCAGAAATGACTTCTAAGCCTCAAAATAATGACTTTTTTTCCTAAGGTGGTAGGAATGAAACTCAGTGCGGGCTGGATGGGGTCCCCCCTGGGCACCGCAGACCTAAGCTTGTTTAACTCCTACCTCTTAAAGGGACCGAGAAAAAATGACCTTTTCTGCACTCCAATGTAAGTCAATGGGGCGATTTTTTGGCTATGTGCTAGAAATGAAATTCAGTGCGGATTGGATGACAGGCACCCTAGGCACCCAGGATCGGCTTTAGTTTCACGTGTATCTCTTAAGCCGGCAGAGAAAACCCACCTGATATGCGCTCCACACAATTGAATAGAGACGCCGTTGATTTTCTATGGGAATTGCAGAAATGACTTCTAAGCCTCAAAATAATGACTTTTTTTCCTAAGGTGGTAGGAATGAAACTCAGTGCGGGCTGGATGGGGTCCCCCCTGGGCACCGCAGACCTAAGCTTGTTTAACTCCTACCTCTTAAAGGGACCGAGAAAAAATGACCTTTTCTGCACTCCAATGTAAGTCAATGGGGCGATTTTTTGGCTATGTGCTAGAAATGAAATTCAGTGCGGATTGGATGACAGGCACCCTAGGCACCCAGGATCGGCTTTAGTTTCACGTGTATCTCTTAAGCCGGCAGAGAAAACCCACCTGATATGCGCTCCACACAATTGAATAGAGACGCCGTTGATTTTCTATGGGAATTGCAGAAATGACTTCTAAGCCTCAAAATAATGACTTTTTTTCCTAAGGTGGTAGGAATGAAACTCAGTGCGGGCTGGATGGGGTCCCCCCTGGGCACCGCAGACCTAAGCTTGTTTAACTCCTACCTCTTAAAGGGACCGAGAAAAAATGACCTTTTCTGCACTCCAATGTAAGTCAATGGGGCGATTTTTTGGCTATGTGCTAGAAATGAAATTCAGTGCGGATTGGATGACAGGCACCCTAGGCACCCAGGATCGGCTTTAGTTTCACGTGTATCTCTTAAGCCGGCAGAGAAAACCCACCTGATATGCGCTCCACACAATTGAATAGAGACGCCGTTGATTTTCTATGGGAATTGCAGAAATGACTTCTAAGCCTCAAAATAATGACTTTTTTTCCTAAGGTGGTAGGAATGAAACTCAGTGCGGGCTGGATGGGGTCCCCCCTGGGCACCGCAGACCTAAGCTTGTTTAACTCCTACCTCTTAAAGGGACCGAGAAAAAATGACCTTTTCTGCACTCCAATGTAAGTCAATGGGGCGATTTTTTGGCTATGTGCTAGAAATGAAATTCAGTGCGGATTGGATGACAGGCACCCTAGGCACCCAGGATCGGCTTTAGTTTCACGTGTATCTCTTAAGCCGGCAGAGAAAACCCACCTGATATGCGCTCCACACAATTGAATAGAGACGCCGTTGATTTTCTATGGGAATTGCAGAAATGACTTCTAAGCCTCAAAATAATGACTTTTTTTCCTAAGGTGGTAGGAATGAAACTCAGTGCGGGCTGGATGGGGTCCCCCCTGGGCACCGCAGACCTAAGCTTGTTTAACTCCTACCTCTTAAAGGGACCGAGAAAAAATGACCTTTTCTGCACTCCAATGTAAGTCAATGGGGCGATTTTTTGGCTATGTGCTAGAAATGAAATTCAGTGCGGATTGGATGACAGGCACCCTAGGCACCCAGGATCGGCTTTAGTTTCACGTGTATCTCTTAAGCCGGCAGAGAAAACCCACCTGATATGCGCTCCACACAATTGAATAGAGACGCCGTTGATTTTCTATGGGAATTGCAGAAATGACTTCTAAGCCTCAAAATAATGACTTTTTTTCCTAAGGTGGTAGGAATGAAACTCAGTGCGGGCTGGATGGGGTCCCCCCTGGGCACCGCAGACCTAAGCTTGTTTAACTCCTACCTCTTAAAGGGACCGAGAAAAAATGACCTTTTCTGCACTCCAATGTAAGTCAATGGGGCGATTTTTTGGCTATGTGCTAGAAATGAAATTCAGTGCGGATTGGATGACAGGCACCCTAGGCACCCAGGATCGGCTTTAGTTTCACGTGTATCTCTTAAGCCGGCAGAGAAAACCCACCTGATATGCGCTCCACACAATTGAATAGAGACGCCGTTGATTTTCTATGGGAATTGCAGAAATGACTTCTAAGCCTCAAAATAATGACTTTTTTTCCTAAGGTGGTAGGAATGAAACTCAGTGCGGGCTGGATGGGGTCCCCCTGGGCACCGCAGACCTAAGCTTGTTTAACTCCTACCTCTTAAAGGGACCGAGAAAAAATGACCTTTTCTGCACTCCAATGTAAGTCAATGGGGCGATTTTTTGGCTATGTGCTAGAAATGAAATTCAGTGCGGATTGGATGACAGGCACCCTAGGCACCCAGGATCGGCTTTAGTTTCACGTGTATCTCTTAAGCCGGCAGAGAAAACCCACCTGATATGCGCTCCACACAATTGAATAGAGACGCCGTTGATTTTCTATGGGAATTGCAGAAATGACTTCTAAGCCTCAAAATAATGACTTTTTTTCCTAAGGTGGTAGGAATGAAACTCAGTGCGGGCTGGATGGGGTCCCCCCTGGGCACCGCAGACCTAAGCTTGTTTAACTCCTACCTCTTAAAGGGACCGAGAAAAAATGACCTTTTCTGCACTCCAATGTAAGTCAATGGGGCGATTTTTTGGCTATGTGCTAGAAATGAAATTCAGTGCGGATTGGATGACAGGCACCCTAGGCACCCAGGATCGGCTTTAGTTTCACGTGTATCTCTTAAGCCGGCAGAGAAAACCCACCTGATATGCGCTCCACACAATTGAATAGAGACGCCGTTGATTTTCTATGGGAATTGCAGAAATGACTTCTAAGCCTCAAAATAATGACTTTTTTTCCTAAGGTGGTAGGAATGAAACTCAGTGCGGGCTGGATGGGGTCCCCCCTGGGCACCGCAGACCTAAGCTTGTTTAACTCCTACCTCTTAAAGGGACCGAGAAAAAATGACCTTTTCTGCACTCCAATGTAAGTCAATGGGGCGATTTTTTGGCTATGTGCTAGAAATGAAATGCAGTGCGGATTGGATGACAGGCACCCTAGGCACCCAGGATCGGCTTTAGTTTCACGTGTATCTCTTAAGCCGGCAGAGAAAACCCACCTGATATGCGCTCCACACAATTGAATAGAGACGCCGTTGATTTTCTATGGGAATTGCAGAAATGACTTCTAAGCCTCAAAATAATGACATTTTTCCTAAGGTGGTAGGAATGAAACTCAGTGCGGGCTGGATGGGGTCCCCCCTGGGCACCGCAGACCTAAGCTTGTTTAACTCCTACCTCTTAAAGGGACCGAGAAAAAATGACCTTTTCTGCACTCCAATGTAAGTCAATGGGGCGATTTTTTGGCTATGTGCTAGAAATGAAATGCAGTGCGGATTGGATGACAGGCACCCTAGGCACCCAGGATCGGCTTTAGTTTCACGTGTATCTCTTAAGCCGGCAGAGAAAACCCACCTGATATGCGCTCCACACAATTGAATAGAGACGCCGTTGATTTTCTATGGGAATTGCAGAAATGACTTCTAAGCCTCAAAATAATGACTTTTTTCCTAAGGTGGTAGGAATGAAACTCAGTGCGGGCTGGATGGGGTCCCCCTGGGCACCGCAGACCTAAGCTTGTTTAACTCCTACCTCTTAAAGGGACCGAGAAAAAATGACCTTTTCTGCACTCCAATGTAAGTCAATGGGGCGATTTTTTGGCTATGTGCTAGAAATGAAATTCAGTGCGGATTGGATGACAGGCACCCTAGGCACCCAGGATCGGCTTTAGTTTCACGTGTATCTCTTAAGCCGGCAGAGAAAACCCACCTGATATGCGCTCCACACAATTGAATAGAGACGCCGTTGATTTTCTATGGGAATTGCAGAATGACTTCTAAGCCTCAAAATAATGACTTTTTTTCCTAAGGTGGTAGGAATGAAACTCAGTGCGGGCTGGATGGGGTCCCCCCTGGGCACCGCAGACCTAAGCTTGTTTAACTCCTACCTCTTAAGGGGACCGAGAAAAAATGACCTTTTCTGCACTCCAATGTAAGTCAATGGGGCGATTTTTTGGCTATGTGCTAGAAATGAAATTCAGTGCGGATTGGATGACAGGCACCCTAGGCACCCAGGATCGGCTTTAGTTTCACGTGTATCTCTTAAGCCGGCAGAGAAAACCCACCTGATATGCGCTCCACACAATTGAATAGAGACGCCGTTGATTTTCTATGGGAATTGCAGAAATGACTTCTAAGCCTCAAAATAATGACTTTTTTTCCTAAGGTGGATGAATGAAA
>NW_027210112.1:0-112718 GCF_027789765.1 Dendropsophus ebraccatus | reverse complement strand
TATATATATATACCCACACACATGACATGCCTGCTGTACACACACATATACCACACACACTATACCTGACATGTATACTGTACCATACACACATATACCTCACACACACTATACACATGACATGCATACTGTACCCATACATACATATCCACCACCACATATACACATGACATGTATACTGTCACATACACGCATATCCTCCACACACTATACACATGACATGTATACTGTACACATACACAACATATACCTCACACACACATAATACACATGACATGTATACTGTAGCACTACACACATATACCTCACCACACATATACACATGACATGCATACTGTACACATAAATACACCAACACACTATACAGATGACATGCCTACTGTACACATACACACACACTATTCCACATGACATGCCTACTGTACACATACACACACACATACCTCACCACATATACAACATGGACATGCCTACTGTATACCCCACACACACACACCACACATATATACAGACATGCCATTTCCACTGCACACATTTATACATAAAACTGGATAGCACACACTTATGTATGCATACCTGGATACTGCACACCACATACACAACATAATTACTACACCTTATATAAACATACTAGATCTACACACATATACACATGAACATGCATATGGCTCACATATATACTAACATACTGCACACCACATATACACCAAAGATACATACTGTACACACACACACACAAACACACACCACACGTACCTACACAAATCCTGTGCGTAGTGTAGACATAGCTGCGTCCAGGAGAGCAGCAGCTATACACATGTCCATAGTACAGCTGGAAGGGGTGAGCAAGGGACAGGGCTGACAGTTTCCTGCTTCTCCTTTGCCCACAGCCCGGTCTCCCCCTCCTGTCTCTGTTTCCTTCACTGCTCGGCAGGGTCGGCACGACATCACATGGCCCAGGCTGGAGACAAGCAAGAGCCGCACAGGCAGAGAGGAGGGGAGGAGTCCTGCCTGAGGTCAATGTGCCGGAAGGAAGGAGAAGCAATGTAGAAGAATATAGCTGCTCAGCTCTGCAGGGGACCCGATAGTGGGCGGGACTTTTCTCGCCGAGGTAACACCAGAGGATCCTCCGTGGCTCCGGTCCGACACAGGTTAGGAGTGCTAAGAGATGTAGCTACCATGGTGGCTGGCCCGGGCCCCACAGTGTGCAGGGGCCCCATAGCAACTGCCTACCCTGCCCCCATGGTAGCTACGCCAGTGATAAGAGTAACCCTTTAAGGAGAGAAATGGAACAGTTTCTAGTTGAGCTAAATGTTAAGTGACAGTGAAGTAAACATCAGAGTTGAAGAAATGCATCTCTTAAATGTCTTAAAGGGAACTGTCACCATGAAAGTGCTTCTAACCTAAAGGCCCCTATCGCGGACTGATTATCAGCCGTATTCGACCAATATCGACAATGACTTATACAGCAACGATCTGCTGCCGTCGCCCCGTGGAAATAGGAGCGGCGGCAGCAGACCGCTGCTGTATGCTATGGGCTGCCCGACGATCTAGCGATCACCCAGGCAGCCCCCCCCGCGACCTCCCCGCGGCCCCATCCCGCACTCCACCTGAGCATACGCTGCTAAAGCCATGTGGAATAGCGGGCGGCAGCGAGCGGGGAACGAGTAGCACACAGCTCCTCTTAGTCGGCCCATGGAATAGGGCCTTATGATGTCATGTAAGCAGTAGGAGGAGTTGTGTAGATTGATATATATATCTTTGGGGGCAAAGCTTTAGTATACCCTTGTCCTTTATTGATTGAAGTCTCTGATCTTTACATGCTTAGGAGTCCAGTAGGTGGTCCTAGCACTGAGTGACACTGAAAACGTCTCCTAAACACAGAGTGAGGAGCGATTTCAATTAATAAGTTAAAAATTATACTGAATATTTTCCCACTCATCCTGTCCTATAACATGATGTCAATAGATCAGGAATAAATTTCCATGGTTACAGGTTCCTTTAAATGGGCTCTGTCACTTTCTAAAAACTTTTACTTGTCATGATAATGTCAAACTTTTGAACAGTTGGGGTCTCAGTGTTGGAGTCTTGTTCAAGGCCTGCATTAGAGTTCATGCTGCCCTGTCAACTCTTGGCACGCTGAGGCGCCCCCCCCCCCCCATTACTGTACATGCATGGTATATACCCTGGCACCTGGGTGCCGCTCTGCTTGATGCCGCTGTTTCTCATCAAACAGACGTGATGGAGGGAGGAAGGAGGCCGGGGACGTCTTAGTTTGGGGACCGGTTCTGTCCAGTGTCGGACTGGGTACCTGGAGCCCCCAATTACAACCAGTGAGACACGGCATGCTGACCCGCTCCTTCCTAATTCATCTGTATCTGTGACAATCTCAGAACAGCCCTCCATTTATAAGCTCTCAGGGTATGCTGGGAGTTGTAGTCTCTGAGAGGACACCCTGTAATAAATCACTGTGTGCAGAGTCTCCTGTGTCTGCCATCTGTGGGTGACAACACATCGCCACTGAAGGTCCAGCAACACATCTGTCACAGCGGCAGCTATCGAGGATTGTACTACGGTACTACAACTCCCAGCAGACCCGAGGGCTGCGACTGTCCAGTACATGCTGGGAGTTGTAGTGCCTGCAGCTTTGTATGTGGGTCCTAGTGCATTATACACTGGATGCTTTGTGCATATAAGAATACATAGATCTGTGGGGGCTCAGTATATAGAAGTGACCCCAGAACATCACTAATAGGGATAGAACAAAAACATCTCCCCCAATATCTTATTAGTGATGTTCTGGGGTCACTTCTATTATACTGAGACCCCCACTGATCTATACATTCGTATAATGCCACAAAGCATCCAGTGTATAATGCACCTAGGACCCAACTACAGCAGCTGCATACACTACAACCCCAGCTATCCTGAGGGCTGCAGACGTTCTGGGAGTTGTAGTGCCTGCAGCTGTTGTAGTTGGGTCTGGAGGCGTTGTGGGAGATCAGAAGACATAGATCTGTGGGGGCTCAGTGCAGGGAAGTGACCCCAGAACATCACTATAGGGGGGGAGATGTATTTGTTCTATACCCTATTAGTGTGTTCTGGGTCACTTCCACACACTGAGCCCCCACAGATCTCTGTATTCTGATCTCCCCACAAAGCCTCCAGTGTATAATGCCCTAGGACCCAACTACAACGCTGCAGGCACTACACTCCCAGCATTTACTGACAGTCTACAGCCCTCAGGATATGCTGGGAGCTGTAGTACCTGCAGCTCTTGTAGTTGGTCTATTTTAAAAAGTTTGTTTGCGTTTGCAGCTAGTGTACTGTAGTGACCGCGGGGCTGTGTCAGTACCTACGCAAACAATACACTGACCATTGAGACCCCAATGGTACACAGGCTCTGCCCACTATAGAAGTGATTACAGTGCAGTGCAGTTACTAATGACTCACGGTGACGTCTTCTCAAATTGCTGTCGCTCACTTTTGCTTTCTTCTCCCCATATGGCGCAGCCTCATGGACGGCTGGGGTCAGGGGAGACGCTGAGGGTTAGTGGGAGGCTGGGGGGGTCAGGGTAGAGGCTGGGGGTTAGGGGAGAGGCTGAGGGTTAGGGGGAGGAGCGGGAGGACGGGAGAGGCTGAGGTTAGGGAGAGGGGTTTAGGGGGAGAGGCTGGGGGCAGGGAGAGGCTGAGGTTAGGAGGAGAGGCTGAGGGTTAGGGGGAGAGGCTGAGGGTAGGGAGAGGCTGGGGGTAGGGGGAGAGGCTGGGGGTAGGGGGGAGGCTGTCGGACAGGGGAGAGGCTGAGTTAGGGGGAGAGGCTGGAGGGCAGGGGAGAGGCTAGGGTTCGGGGGAAGGCTGGGGTTAGGGGAGAGGCTGGGGGGCAGGTGGAGAGGCTGGGGCAGGGGAGAGGCTGGGGCAGGGGAGAGGCTGGGGGGCAGGAGAGAGCTGAGGGTAGGGAGAGGCTGGGGGGCAGGGGAGAGGCTGGGGTTAGGTGGAGAGGCTGAGGGTTAGGGGGAAAGGCCTGGTGGGCAGGTGGTAGAGGCTGGGGGGCAGGTGGAGAGGCTGGGGGGCAGGGGAGAGGCCTGGGGGCAGGGGAGAGGCTGGGGGGCAGGGAGAGGCTGGGGGGGAACAAGGGGAGAGACTGAGGGTATGGGAAGGGCTGGGGGGCAGGGGAGAGGCTGGGGGTTAGGTGGAGAGGCTGGGGTTAGGTGGAGAGGCTGGGGGTTAGGTGGAGAGGCTGGGGGGCAGGGGGAGAGGCTGGGGGGCAGTGGAGAGGCTGGGGGGCAGGGGAGAGGCTGGGGGGCAGGGGAGAGGCTGAGGGTAGGGGAGGGCTGGGGGCAGGGGAGAGGCTGGGGTTAGGTGGAGAGGCTGGGGGGCAGGGGAGAGGCTGGGGGTTAGGTGGAGAGGCGGGGGTTAGGTGGAGAGGCTGGGGGTTAGGTGGAGAGGCTGGGGGGCAGGGAAAGAGGCTGGGGGGCATGATGAGAGGCTAGGGGGCAGGGGGTAGGGCTGGGGGCAGGGGGAGGCTGAGTGTAGGGGAGAGGCTGGGGTGCAGGGGAGAGGCTGAGGTAGGGAGAGGCTGGTGGGCAGGGAGAAGGCTGGGGTAGGTGAGAGGCTGGGGTTAGGTGGGAGAGGCTGGGGGGGCAGGGGAGGCGGGGGGGGGGCAGGGGAGAGGCTGAGGTTGGGGAGAGGCTGAGGTTAGGGGGAGAGGCTGGAGGACAGGGACAGGCGAGGTTAGTGGAGAGGGTAGGTGTGAGAGGCTGGGGTTAGGTGGAGAGGCTGGGGGGTAGGTGGAGAGGCTGGGGGGCAGGAAAGAGTCTGGGGTCAGGATGAGAGGCTGGGGGTGGCAGGGGAGCGGCTGGACCAGAGGTAGAGGCTGGGGGGCAGGGGAGAGGCTGGGGGTCAGGGGAAGGCTGGGGGCAGGGGGAGGCTGAGGGTAGGGGAGAGGCTGGGGGGCAGGGGAGAGGCTGGGGTTAGGTGGAGAGGCTGGGGGGCAGGGGAGAGGCTGGGGGTTAGGTAAGAGAGTCTGGGGGGGCCAGGGAAGAGGCTGGCTGGAGGATAGAGGCTCGGGGGTGCAGGGGAGAGGCTGGGGGGGGGCAGGGGAGAGACTGGGGGTGGGGGCATGGGAGAGGCTGGGGGGTGCAGGGGAGAGGCTGGGGTCAGGGGAGAGCTGGGGACCAGAGGGAGAAGGCTGGGGGTCCATGGAGAGGCTGGGGTTAGGGGTAGAGGCTGGGGGGGCAGAGGAGAGTCTGGGGGGCAGGGAGAGGCTGGGGCAGGGGAGAGGCTGGGGGCAGGGAGAGGCTGGAGGGGCAGGGAGAGTCGGGGGGCAGGGGAGAGGCTGGGGGGAGGGGAGAGGCTGGGGGCAGGGGGAGAGGCTGGGTAGGGGAGAGGCTGGGGTTGGGGTGTAGAGGCTGGGGTTAGGGGAGAGGCTGGGGGTTGGGTGAGAGGCTGGGTTTAGGGGAGAGGCTGGGGGGTTGGGTGGAGAGGCTGGGGGGGCCCATGGGAGAGGCTGGGGGTTAGGGGGGAGGCTGGTGGGTTGGGTGGAGAGGCTGGGGGCAGGGGAGAGGCTGGGGGGCAGGGGCGAGGCTGGGGGGCAGGGGAGAGGCTGGGGGTAGGGGAGAGGCTGGGTGTTGGGTGGAGAGGCTGTGGTTAGGGGGAGAGGCTGGGGGTTGGGTGGAGAGCTAGGGGTTAGGGGGAGAGGCTGGGGTTGGGTGGAGAGGCTGGGGGGGCAGTGGAGAGGCTGTGGTTGGGTGGAGAGGCTGGGTGCAGGGGAGAGGCTGGGGTGCAGGGGAGAGGCTTGGGGGCAGGGGAGAGGCTGGGGGCAGGGGAGAGGCTGGGGGTAAGGGGAGAGGCTGGGGGGGGCAGGGGGAGAGGCTGGGGGGTTAGGTGGAGAGGCTGGGGGGCAGGTAGAGGCTGGGGGCAGGGGGAGAGGCTGGGGGTTAGGTAGAGAGGCTGGGGGTGGGGGGGAGAGGCTGGGGGGCAGGTAGAGGCTTGGGGCAGGGGGAGAGGCTGGGGGGTTAGGGGAGAGGCTGGGGGGCAGGGGAGAGGCTGGGGGTAGGGGAGAGGCTGGGGGGCAGGGGAGAGGCTGGGGGCAGGGGAGAGGCTGGGGGGTAGGTAGAGAGGCTGGGGGGGCAGGTAGAGGCTGGGGGCAGGGAGAGGCTGGGGTTAGGTGGAGAGGCTGGGGGTAGGGGGAGAGGCTGGGGGCAGGTAGAGGCTGGGGGTAGGGGGAGAGGCTGGGGGGCAGGGGAGAGGCTGGGGGTAGGGGGAGAGGCTGGGGGGCAGGGGAGAGGCTGGGGGGTAGGGGAGAGGCTGGGGGGCAGGGGAGAGGCTGGGGGTAGGGGAGAGGCTGGGGGGGCAGGGGAGAGGCTGGGGGGCAGGGGAGAGGCTGGGGGTTAGGGGGGAGAGGCTGGGGGGCAGGGGAGAGGCTGGGGGGGTAGGGGAGAGGCTGGGGGGGGCAGGGGAGAGGCTGGGGGGCAGGGGAGAGGCTGGGGGTTAGGTAGAGAGGGCGGGGGGCAGGTAGAGGCTGGGGGCAGGGGAGAGGCTGGGGGCAGGGGAGAGGCTGGGGGCAGGGGAGAGGCTGGGGGGCAGGGGAGAGGCTGGGGGTTAGGTAGAGAGGCTGGGGGGGCAGGTAGAGGCTGGGGGCAGGGGAGAGGCTGGGAGTTAGGTAGAGAGGCTGGGGGTTAGGGGGAGAGGCTGGGGGGCAGGTAGAGGCTGGGGGTAGGGGGAGAGGCTGGGGGGCAGGTAGAGGCTGGGGGTAGGGGGAGCGGCCAGAAGCAGGATGGCAGGCAGGCTGGCTCCCTCCCCCTATGCAGCGCCGGGGTCCGGGGCCGAGCTTCCGGCACACACAGTGTGACAGAGGCCGGAAGCTCACAGCTGCAGCCCCGCGGTCCCGGATCTTCTCTCCTGCTCGGCGATGACGTCACATCACGTGAGCGCCGCCGAGCACGAGAGAAGATCGTGCATCGCGGGGCTGCAGCTGTGCGCTTCCGGCCTCTGTCACACTGTGTGTGCCGGAAGCTCGACCCCGGCGCTGCATAGGGGGAGGGAGCCAGCCTGCCTGCTGCCCATCCTGCTCCTGCTCCCGGACGCTCCCCCTCCTCCCCTCCTCCCCCTCCTCCCCTCCTCCCCCTCCTCCCCTCTCCCCCTCCTCCCCTCCTCCCCCCCGGCGCGGACTAGGCACCCGTGGGCCGGTGCCTACAAAGATATTTAAAAAAAAATATATATATAATAAAAAAAGTGTTCCCTGCAGGTGCCGCCCCCCGCAGGGCGCCGCCCTAGGCACCGGACCACGGGTGCCTAGTGACAAATACGGCCCTGGTCTTGTTAGATATAGCTGGGAGAGGTGAGCGATAAGTGCTTTCACTTTTCGCACTGTCCAAGGAACCGAGATGGACTTGTATAAAGAGTGCAGAGACGTAGCACTCAGTCATGTGCTTCTCTCTCCCCACTCATTCTACGATCAGTGGGGTCCTGAGCACCCACACCCCCACTGATCAAAACTTTTGACATGTCTCTGTCACATGTCAAAGTTTTTAAAGTAACAGATACATGTAAGGCTATGTTTCACACCTTGTAAGAGACCAGCCATTCCGTGGCCCAGCTGGGTCATGGACGGCCGGTCTCAGAAGAGATCATCCTGCCTGGTACTGCAGTACCGGACAGACTGATCTTTAGCGCCACTGAGTTCGTGTGCACGCATGTGCATCTTTAGCTCCGCTGAGTTCTTGTGCATCCGTGCACGCAGCATCAGAATCCCCACTGCACACAATGGATTGTGCGGCCTAGCCGCTAACGGGATCCCGGCTGGAGTGTAAACTATGTGTATACACTCCGGCAGGGATCCCTCAGAAGGCATTTTTGTGTGACATAGCCTAATGCATTAATTTTGGATATACATATATTACTTTATACCCATTATATTTCCACCAATACAACAAACGTGCCCAGCTATTATTGTTTATGGAGAATTAACTCGGCATCACACAAATCTGCATAAACATCCATTAAATCTCATCAGGTTTCTTTTTTATTATAACAATTATGTTAGAGAAAACTAATGCTGGAAGGTATTTGGAATAGCTGCAGGCTCTCCGTCTGTCTGCCGGCTGGATAGTATATGTGACAGGGTGACAGGTTTGGGTCTTCCTTGTGTTCCAAATGTTTCTGCCTCATTATAACACACCGCTACATTATACCTGTGGAACGCACACATTGCTATGTATTATTTATTATGTGCATGCGTCCCTGCTATTATTGCCATCGCTATCTGGTTGCTGGCAGATTTGTATCGGTCACTTCTTTAATAAGATATTTTTAGAGAAATGGAGAAATGTGCTGCACAGACAGAAGTTGGAGCGAGTACTTTAGGACCTGCTTTCACCAATTTGACTATTATGAAAAAAATTTTTAAGCTGATTCTTTAAAAACCTTTTCATGACAGATCTACTTTAGTCGTATTAACACCTATTAAAATAGGTATAAAAATGGAAGGGATTTTCCTGGATTAATATATTGATGGCAGGTCCATATGATCAGCCATGAATGAATGATTGGGACCTCACCAATCAGCGAAATAAGAGGTGCTATACATAGGCACAGCAGCTCTTCTCAGACATCTGTGCTTGTACTCTAGGTAAATCCCATTCAAGCACTGTCTGGATGTTGACAGTCCTTTCATGCTGCCCATTGGTGGAGGTCATGTGATAAGGAGAGGCAATAAAGATGTTTGAGATATAATGGAAAAAAAGGTGGTGGAGGATACACTCCAACATAATAAAATAAAATGTAAGCTTAAATTATCAAAATATAATGTAACAGACAATGTGGACCCTTTGTGCTACTTGTAACGCCTGGAGTAGTGGATCCACTGGACCGGCACCAGCGATGGCACAAACCTCACCAGGGAGCGGAGTCTAAGGGGCCGCTGGTTTTCACCAGAGCCCGCCGCAAGGCGGGATGGACTTGCTGCGGCAGGCGACCCCCAGGTCGCTACCCCTGGCTTGGTTGCTGGTGTCGGCAGGCGAGGCGTGGCAGGAGATGGCACAGGCAATAGTCTGCAGATGAGAGAGCACGTGACAGGCTGGACACGGGAACAGGTGGAGTGACAGGGGAACAGGAACCAGGAACAGGGACTTGGGACCAGGTAACGGACAGGACTCAGGAACAGGGACTTGGGACCAGGTAACGGACAGGACACAGGAACAACAGGGAGCTGGGCCAAACGCTATGGGAAGCATGTAGAGGCTCCAACACAGGGGACAGGGCATGCTGGGATTTATAGGGGAGTGATTAGGTGCAACTACCAATTAGGAGCGCACTGCCCCTTTAAATCTGAGACAGCCGGCGCGCGCGCGCCCTAGGAGGCGGGGACGCGCGCGCCGGCCGGCACAGCGGGAGTCAGGAGCGTGGAGAGGTGAGGCGCCCCCCGGGGCCGAGGTGATAGCAGCGCCGGGTCCCCGACTATGGACACCGGCTGCTGCATGGGGCAGGAAGCGGTCGCGGCGGCGGCCCGGCACGCGGGACGCCGCCGCGGCTGTGACACTACTTAACCGATTGTGCTTCTTTGGCTTTAGGCCACATCAGGGAGCAGAGTCTAAGTGCGCTCTAGGTCTTTACCCTTTATCCCACAAGGTAGTGGGGAGACAGGTATCATAGTCAAACCAGCGATAGGTCAGGGCAGGTCAAGCAATCTGAGTCAGCAATGGGAGAGGCAGGCAGTACAGACAAAAGTGAGGCATGTAATCCGAAGAACAGTCACGGGTCAGGATACATAGGAATACAGCAGAATCAGCAGACATCTTCACTTGGAATGCTAGAACTCAACAATGCTCAGACAGGGAGCAGGAGGTGGAGCTATTTTAAATAGGTGCAGGTGGCTCTGGATCGGCAGACGGTAGTAGTTGGAGACAAACTGCCCCTATAAATCCCGAGAAATTGGATGCTTGTGCATCCTACTGGCCAGAGGTGTCATTGAGGGAGAGCAGCCCCAGGACAAGCGTGGAGCAAAGGAGAGGAGCGGACAGGATGGCAAAGCTGCCAGTGAGTCTTGCCCAGTATTGCATATTATATAATGCCAAGGAGATTCCCTCCTTTAAAATCACTTAAAACAAACACACCATACTTGGAGACAGACAGTATTCCCTGCCCCCTGAAGCGATGCCCACATGGAATACTACTGACCTAAAGCGAAAAGATAAAGTGCATACAAATATTAAAGCAAAGACCTATACAAAAAGTATAAACAGTGGTATCCCCAGTGATGCAGATCCGAGGGGTCTGTTTCCTACTGCGCTCCTGAGAAAGCCAAGTTGTAGAGGATTAGGGGAAAAGGTAGTAAAACATAAAAAATATAATTAGGTAACACTGAAATTGTAAATAAATAAATAAATTTCACATTATAGTTCTAGGTGCAAAAAAAAAACCAAACCGGAATTTCTTCTGCTCATCTTACCTACCAATGAATAAAATGTAATTAAAAAGTTGTATGTTATGGTGCCAGCAACATACTGGAACAATGGGATGTGAGTCGACCAAGTCGACCCAATTTGCAATCTCAATGCTGTTTATACCTAGGTTCTTACCTTCCCTTTGATCTAAGCAAAATTCCAAGCTGCCTTCTCATCCATGTGTGCCAAAATTATTACAATACCAAACTACGAAATAGACATCCTCACCTGACATTATATTTTCAACATGGCCTACCGGATCTACATCTAATATTCTAAGATAAAATTACTTTTTAAAGATTTCTGCAGATGAGGCTGAAGAGGAGATGTTAGGAGAAAAAGAGCGCCTTTGTGTCGTCTGACAACCCAGGCAGCCAAGCAGTGAAAGTAAATATTCTCGAAATACAAAATAGCTGCTGCAGGAATAATTGAAACAAAATAAAGAGCACGCACACAAGTGAAATGCAATTCAAGGCTCGAAACACATGAGTGGCTCTAGAAAAAAAAACCTGCATTAGAGCTCAACTCTTCAATGTAAGACCAATGAAAAAAAAAAAAAAAAAAAAAAATACATGACCTACCTGAAGCCTGTGATTTCACTATTCTGACTTGCTTGATTGAAATATAGGCCTCACACTAGACGCTGCAATAAGAATAAGCAACTTGCCTGTACAGGAGTGTTTCCCCCGCATGGCCTGATATATTAATATCATGTCGGGCACGGGGAATCTGTTTGAATGATCACGCCGTTGTAATGACACAGCCTCACAACTGTGAGCTGGTTTAAAAGGAAAAAATAGATTTTTCTATACCCCTAGTGGCCGATCCCCATAGATCAGCAATTCTTGTTCACATCTCAACATGCAGGAAATGCCTGCTTGGCCAATAGTCGTCTAAGGTGGGCATTTCTCGTGTACTAGAAAGTACTGATCAGTGGGGACCTGGCACCATAACAATGGCAGCAATAAGGGATGGGGTAAGGGAATATTGCCTATTGTTTACTATTACTCTTGTATACTTTACTCTTTGCAGTTCCTGACAGTGTCTTTAGGTATGCAGTAAATGGATATAATGAATATAAGTCCAGGATGGTCCCTCCTTAAAGCTATGTAAGGGAAAAGACAGGATGGAGTCACAACAACACACATATTACAGACAGAAAAAAATGATTAAAAAGTGCTATACATACACCATGTTTATGATGGATTGGTCTATATATTAACAGTATCAGTGTACACAATCAGTTCAAACAGTTCCACTTCCAACATTTCCCCCCAGCTAGTAAATCCAGCTTCATCAGGGAACCATAATTATTGTTGCGCCCTCTCACTGCAGTACAAGAGGAAATGTATTTCCAGTCTACACAGCAAAGATGGCGAGTGTATCCACAGTATTGGGGAACAACTACAGTGGGGGAGGGAGGTATACACTATGGGGGGCTTACTGCAGAGGGGGATGTGTACAGTATAGGAAAAGAAGTACAGAGAGGTATACAATATGGAGGCCTAACTATAGGGGAAATTACAGTATAGGAGCCTAACCACAGTGGGACATAAAGTATGGCGGCTAAATACTGTGTAGAGTGGGGATACAGTGTAGGGGCATACTGTGTTTCTCCAAAAATAAGCCCTAACCCTTTTTTCAGATGTCTAAGAGAGAGGTTCGATCATCTGATGAGCCCGGGCTACGACATGGTTTCAGGATGCGTGACCCCATCCTGATACCATGGCGTAGTCCGCACTCTCCAGATGACCGATGTTCTAATAAATGTGACATTTTATTGTAAACAGAACATAGGTTCTTCCACTGTGATTTGTTATGTGAACATAGCCTTAACATAGAAAGTTAATTTAAACAATAAATCACATTCAATAGGTCACATTTCTTCATAGATCAGCACATTTGTGGTGCCTGCCATAGCAGAAAATACAGGAAGGGGGAACTGGCGCCAAACCATTCATTATGCAATATGACTATAGGACTTGTTCTGCCTAGAGCTCTATATCAATAATGAATACGCCTCAGCACTAGACATGCCTTGTCTCAAAGAGAACAACAGAGTCGCCTCCCATGTATATTGTGTATTTAGATAACAGAGGTTATTATTAGGCTACAACTAGTTACTATGTGACTGCAAAAATAATATAATCTGCTGTTCTTTGTGTAACAAACTGAACAGAAACTCAACATTGCATTACGCCAGAGCAACAGCGATGGCCGTAATTTTGAGGTAAACATACAGCCATGTTTTCATTATAATAATGCATTCAAAGTCAATGAGAATTTGTCTGGCAGTGCACACGCACATGTAGAGTGACCATCATGCACGTGCTTTTCAGTTACCACCTGCATTTCCATCTGTTTACACATTGTTTTATTTTTACTTCAAATTACGGTCGTATTTAGCATTTTACTGTGTACATGGACTAACAGGGCCATCGATCAGCTCAGAATTCTCTAATTCATTAGCTGATCGCATTTTTTGTGTGGGCATTTAAAGTGTCACTGTCGTTATAACTTTCAAAATCTAAATCAACAGTAGATGTGATATAAAGCAAGTTTACAATATACATTCATTATTTTTCTTGTTGTTATCATGCTGTAAAACAAAGCTGTACTTACCAGAAATCCAGGTTCAGCCTCCTGAAGGAAGATTTTCTGACTTGTGTCGGTTGAAAAAAAAAAAACAGACTAAACACAGGAAACACAGAAATGTGTCCATCAGTCACATGACTGCCTTCTCTCTGTGATTGCTCAGATCACCTGGGAAACAAAGGACTTCCTGTTTTCTCACTTTTTTGAGAAAACTGCCGTGTTTTCCATGATAACTAAAAAAAAAAATAATGAATTTAAATTGCAAACTTGCTTTATATCACATTTACGGTTTATTTAGATTTTGAAAGTTTTAACGACAGGTACACTTTAACCCTTAGACGACCCAGGGCGTATAGTTACGCCATGGAAGTCTGTCCCCAGACGACCTAGGGCGTAACTGTACGCCCTGGGTGTTTCTCACGCTATGAAGCGTGCTCCGGAGCGGAGCGCGCTTCATAGCAGGTGGGGGCCGGCTGCAATCAGCAGCCGGGACCTCACCGGTAATGACACGCGGCAGCGCGATCGCTCCTTAAACGCGACCGCGGCGTTTAAGTGTAAGTGACAGGGGGAGTCCCCTGTCACCTACCGATCGGGACCCCCGCAGTGTGACTGCGGGGGTCCCGATCGGTAAAACGGGCCGCCGGAGCTCTCTCACCTGCCTCCGTGCGGTCCGATCGGCGCTCTGGTCACTGAGCCTGCACAGGCAGGCTCAATGAGCAGAGCGCCGATAACACTGATCAATGCTATGCCTATGGCATAGCATTCATCAGTGTAAAAATCCAAGTAATGAATGTAAAAGTCCCCCAAAGGGACTTCAAATGTGTAAAAAAAAAAAAGTTAAAAACACTAACACACTACCCCAAAACCCCCTCCCCCAATAAAAGTTGAAATCACCCCCCTTTCCCATTATATAAATAAAACATATAAAAATAAATAAATAGATAAACATATAATATACCGTAGCGTGCGTAATTGTCCGATCTATTAAAATATAACAAGCGTCATGCGAACGGTAAACGGCGTACACGAAAAGAGGGAAAAAAGTGTGCGGATTACCGATTTTATGTTACATTATATATATAAAAAAATTAATAAAAGTGATCAAAACGTCCGATCTTCACAAATATGGTATTAATAAAAACTAGAGATCATGGCGGAAAAAATGACACCCCATACAGCCCCGTAGGTGAAAAAATAAAACCGTTATAAGCGTCACAATAGTCCCATTTTATTTATAATTAATTGCCAAAAAAAAGGATTTCATTTAAAAAAAATATATAACATTAGAGAATCTGCGTAAACCTGCATATGGTTGTGTTCGGACTGACCTATAGAATAATAGTATCATGTCGCTGTTACCATATAGTGCATTACGTAGACACAGGAACCCCCCAAACGTTACCATATTGCATTCTTTTTTGCGATTTCACCAATTTATATCTTCATAAATAATATATTTGGAATTCCATCATACATGTTATGGTAAAATGAATGACGCCATTACAAAGTACAACTATTCCTGTAAAAAACAAGCACTTACATGGCCTGTAGATAAAAAACTGAAAGTTCTGGAGCTCTTAGAAGGGGAGGAGGGAAAAACGGAAACACTAAGATCAAAATTTGCGCGGTCCACTGGGTCATTTTGGGCCTGGTCCTCAAAGGGTTAAAGGGTTTCTATCATTTAAACAAACTTTTGACATGTCATGTCAAGTCGCCCTCCCACATGCCCTGGCGCTTTTTTCCAGCCAGGTAGGAAGGGACCCCCAAAGCACTTGTTAGGGCAGAAACTATATAAAAACAGACATTTACAAGCTGTTGTGAGACAGGCAGTGTGTCTACACTGTATAAGCTGTTGTGAGACAGGCAGTGTATACACTGTAGAAGCAGTTGTGAGACAGGCAGTGTGTCTACACTGTATAAGCTGTAGTGAGACAGGCAGTGTGTATACGGCTGTACACTGTAGTTGTGGGATGATACCTTTTATCTTGCTACCACAAATTTGCGCAGTCTGCGTCCAGTGAAGGTGCTGACCAGCCCTTTATTTCTATTGTTGTAAAAACTATTTTATATCCGGTATACGGCTGAATACTGTAATTGCGGGATAATACCTTTTATCTTGCTACCACAGATTTGCGCAATTTGCGTCCAGTAAAGGCGCCGACCAGCTCTTTATTTCTATTGTTGTAAAAACAATTCTATATCAAGCATACAGCTGTATACATTGTGTGGGATAATATAGCTGTTTTCTCGACTCTAGAGATTTGCGCAGTCTGCGTCCAGTAAAGGCGCCCACCAGCCCTTTAATTCTATTGTTGTAAAAACAATTCTATATCAAGTATACGGCTTTGTACATTGTGTGGGATAATATAGCTGTTATTTCGACTCTAGAGATTTGCGCAGTCTGCGTCCAGTAAAGGCACCCACCAGCCCTTTAATTCTATTGTTGTAAAAACAATTCTATATCATGTATACGGCTTTGTACATTGTGTGGGATAAATCTAAAACTATCTGGTACAGCTAAATTGTATACTATTGAAAAAAGTTAAACGGCTACTACAATGTGTAGGGCAAAGCGAAGAGGACAGAGATGCGGAAATGCTGCTGGGGTTTCAAGCCACGGTGAAGTGATTGGGAATACAGCGCGTGATTCAGAGGGGCGTCCACCATCCACCATCCCTGGCTTTATAGGACAGTTGGGCAGGGGGCAGGGTACACAACTGTCGAGGCCCGATCAGTGTGACCAAGTGATGGATGGCGGAGAGTACTTCCAGTCATTTATCCACTCACTCCAGTCTCAAGGCTAGCCAAGAGTCTGACACTCATGTCTCCAAACCTGCACAATTAGTCCATAGTCATCCCACCCTTGTCCACTTCGAGGAGCTCTTTTCGGGTCCTTTTCCCAATTGGACAGTGTTGAAATACTTGATGAATCCCAGAAGCTACCTGAGGATTTTATCTGTAGCGATGCACAAAATCTGGACCAGCATCCTCAAGTCGTTATAAATGACGATGAGAAGACCCAATTGCCCTTAAGCCAAACAGTTGACATGCCCAGTGTGCAGGAGGAGCAGCAGAGTGAGGAGGAGGGGCTGGACGATGAAGCGAACGACCCGACCTGGCAAGAGGTGATGTCCAGTGGGGAAAGTAGTGGAGGTGTGGAGGCCTGCGCCACACCAAAAAAAGACGCAAAGAGGCAGAAATGTCCAGAGGTAGAGGACAGATGAGTCAGGGGAGGCAGGCCAGAGTCACCAGGGCCGAAGCTTTCCCCCGAAGCAGCCAGTCACGTCAAGCTCCACCCTTGAGGTCACGCAGTTCTTTGGTGTGGAGGTTTTTTAATGTTTGCGCGGATGACAAGCTGAGCACGGTGTGCACGATATGTCACTCCAAACTGAGTAGAGGCTCGGAGAAGAGCAACTTAACCACCTCGCCATGCAGCGTCACCTGAAAGCAAAGCACTGGGCTCAGTGGGAAAGAGCAAATGCAGGAGAACCTGCACCCGGCGTTGCCACTGCTGACTCTTCCCCTGTTTTCTCTGCTAGAGCTACAGTCCAGACCACCACCACCCAGGACATTTCGCCATCTGCCTGTGCTTCGGCCACTTTGGTGCCTTCTTCACCTTCCCCTTCGCCTGCACCGTCATGCGCCTCTTCAGTGCAATTGTCTCTCAGTCAGGCATTTTGACTCACCCCTCTGCCCAAGCCTTAATCTCCAAATTGCTGGCCATGGAGATGGTGCCGTTTAGGCTTGTGGAGACGCAAGCCTTCTGTGACCTCATTGCAGGTGCCGCACCTCGGTATTCCGTCCCTAGCCGCCACTACTTTTCCAGGTGTGCCGTCCCCGCCTTGCACCAGAACGTGTCTTGTAACATCAGGCAGGCCCTGAGTTATGCGGTTAGCGCGAAGATCCACTTGACCACCAACGCGTGGACAAGTGCTTGCGACCAGGGACGCTATATATCACTCACGGCATACTGGGTGAATGTCGTGGAGGCGGGTACCGCGTCTCAGGCAGGAAAAGCCTCCCTCCTCCCCCCGCCTAAGATTGCCAGCACGGACTCTGACAACCTCTCTTCCTCCTCTGTAAAATCTCCCTCATTGGTCAGCTGGAAACGCTGTAGCACTGGCGTGGGGAGATGTCAGCAGGCCGTGCTCAAGCTTATCAGCCTGGGTGATAAGAAGCACGGCGCCCCAGAGGTCAAGGATGCCATCTTGCAGCAGGCAGAAATTTGGCTGTCGCCTCTGCAGCTGGGATCAGACATGGTCGTGTTATAATGGCCCAACTTGGTGGCAGCTCTGGAGCTTGGAGAACTCCAACACATTCCATGCCTGGCCCACGTTTTTAGTTTGGCGGTGCAGCGCTTTTTAAAGACCTACCTCGACCTGCCTGAGCTACTGGTGAAAGTGCGGCGCCTGTGCGCCCACTTTCGGAAATCCACCATGGCATCTGCTAGCCTTAAAAAGCTCCAAAAACACCTACATTTGCCAGAACACCGGCTGTTGTGTGATGTCACCACTCGCTGGAATTCCACGTATCATATGTTGTCCATGGTGTGTGAGCAGCAGAGAGCTCTCATGGAATACCAGCTACAAAACCCACAGGTGCCTTCAACTCAGCTCCCTCAGTTTGCCAACCATGAGAGGCCATGGATGGCAGCCTTATGAGAAGTTTTAAGGGTATTTGAGGGGTTCACTAAGAGGGTCAGCTGCAACAATGCCATAGTGAGCGTAACCATCCCACTCCTATGCGTCGTTAAAGAATCCCTCATTGCCATCAGGGAGAATGCCTTACATGCACCGGAGGCCGGGATAGGAGGAGATGTGATGGAGCTAGACAGTCACACTACACTACTGTCAGCTTCTCAGGGTCGATTTCTGGAGGTAGAAGAGGAGGAGGAGGCTGTTGGCCACACTGTTGGCGAGGCTAGCGGTGCAGTTGTATGCGTTCTATTGGTCCAGCGAGGATGTGGCGAAGAGGAGGAAGAGGAGGAGGAAATGTTGAGCAATACTTCTGGTGGGGGCAGCGATGTGATGCCAATTCACAGCCTGGCACACATGGCTGAATTTATGTTGGGCTGCTTTGCGAGGGACAAACACGTTGTCCACATAATGGGGAGCAAAAAATACTGGGTTTTCGCAATGCGGGACCCCGGGTATACAGATAATGTCTCCTCATTCATTCCAGTAGAGGAGAGGACCACTAGACTACTGGAGTACCAGAGAGAACTGCTGCAGAATATGATGGAGATATTCCCACATTCCATTGCTGGCAGCAGAGAGTTCCTCCCAAAGCCAGACAACATCCATCAGGTCCATGGCCACCAGGGGAACACTCTCCAAAGCATGGGACACGTTCATGGCACCCCCTCGCCAAAGTACCATCAGTGCAGGGCCTAGTACGAGCAGGAGGGACAAGTATCGGCGGATGTTGAGGGAGTACCTGGCCGACCACAACCCTGTCCCCCTCGATCCCTTGCCGCCCTACACGTATTGGGTCTCCAAGTTGGACACGTGGCTGGAACTCTCAATATACGCCTTGGAGGTGCTGGCCTGCCCTACTGCCAGTGTTCTGTCCGAAAGAGTCTTTAGCGCAGGTGGGGGCATCATCACAGATAAGTGAGCTGCCTGTCAACTGACACTGATCAAAATGAACGCCCAGTGGATAGACCCAAACTTTGCTTCTCCACCAGTTGAAAGCCTTGAGAAGTGAAGTCGCATGTTTCAGCTCTAGGTCATTTCCTCCTCCTCCACTGCCATAGAAATGGGCCATTAAAAATAAATAAATAACAAGACTGAAGGGCCATGTTCACAATTCTTTTAAGGGCTCACCTGGTGGGCCTAATTTCATACGCCTCTATACAGTTTTTTTGAAGGCTCACTTCATAGGCCTCTATACAATTTTTTTGAGGGCTCACTTCATAGCCCTCTATACAATTTTTTGAGGGCTTACCTCATGGGCCAAAGTTCATAGGCCTCTATACAATTTTTTTGAGGGCTCACCTCATGGGCCAAAGTTCATAGGCCTCTATACAATTTTTGGAGGGTTCACCTCATGGGCCTCAAGCTAATTTTTCGATGGCTAACCTCTTGGGCCTCAAGCTAATTTTTTCGAGGGCTAACCTCATGGGCCTCAAGCTAATTTTCGAGGGCTCACCTCATAGCCCTTGTGAGAAGATAATATTTGTCATTTTAGAGGACAGATACGTGTCACCGAGGTGCCTGGCCTTGGTGAAGTGAACCGATAGCTTTAGACAGTAACTGTAGGTTATTGTCACTTTTATTAAATGCATCAGCTGTTTCCACAGCTGATCCGAGTCCGGGTTTACTGGAGCAGTCAAAGCGACGGGTAGGACGACTGGTCCCACGAATTCCAGGCTTTTCCATTGCCTCAAAAAATAAAAGGACTGCTGTTTGGCTAAGCAGCATGGGGAGAGAGACTCTACTGCCGTTTAAAGTAATCCCCACACCAACTTTGCTTTTTGTGATTTAAATGGCTGCATGATAAATTTTATTTTGCTCAATATTTGGCTTTCTGTCCACGCTAATGTAGAGGAAATAAGTTGTCCGAGTATTTTTTTCCATTATACAAAGCGGTTATATTGTGTTTGGAGTCTATAGTGGATAGTCTGTGATAGTGGCGTAATACTGAAAGTGGATATATATTTGCAATATATTCATGTGTGCAATTCACATCACTGGCTGGGCATTATATAACTCTGCAAACAATTTTATTTCACAAGTGTACTGAATAAACAAGAAACAAACATATGCTAATATTACACACCACCTAATAGGCAAGTACCGCTAGACCAAAAGGTACACTTCTACCTTACGTTCATGTACCCAGGCATGCTTCCCTTGCTGTCCCATATGCATTCCAGAGGTGTTTGCATCATTCCCTGAGGTTTCATTGTGCACTTGGTGACCTCCTAGTGGTCGAATTTTAATTTCCAAGTCTCAAGGATTTTTCTCCCATAGACTATAATAGGATTCGATATTCGATCGAATAGTCCAATATCGGGAGCTATTCGAATCTAATCCAATCAAATATTTCACTATTCGCTCATCTCTAGTAATTGGTATACTGGAAGTTTCATAGGGCTCCATTATAATTTCGTCCACCACTACTTTAGCAGTGAGATGGAGATGAAGAGGCAGAGCACATGGTGCTATGCGTGTCTGCCCTTTCGTTCAAACAATCGGTGCAGGTCTCAGCACCTGGACCCCGACCGATACAAACCTCTGACATGTCGCTATGACATGTCAGGAGTTTGTTTAAATGATAGGTACCCTTTAAATTATTACTAGTTCCCCCCACATCTTTTTCAGTAAATAGGAATATACGTGTGACTGATGAAGATAATAGGCCACACCATTGATCTTGCTGATTGGCGTTCACTTTCAGCACAGATTTTTGTCCTATTTCTTCCCCCTCTCATGTAGCCTTCCTGGTATGGTTTATTCAATATGCAAATTAGCCAGTTTGGTGCACTGGGAGTACTGGTGCAGTTTGGAGTACTGTCATCAGTCCACGGATCAATCTCGCTCCTTCTCCTTCATCCGGCATTCTGCAGTGATGAGGGTCGGAGTGAGGTCACTGCAGAGCGGCACCTCTATATTCATGAGGATGGTTCAGCCGACGGGGTAGATTGTTGCACATAGGATGTATCCTGTATTTTTAGCCTGCCACGGAATTCTCCTTTGCCAGGCCATTCACAACTGCTTCAAATTCCAATTAAATTTTTTTAAGCTCCCATACCTCTTTATTGAAATAGTAGTAGATGTTGGAATAAACTTCCAGCAGATGTGGTAAGTAAAAGTAAGTGAATGTAAACTTGCCTGGGATAAACATCTATCCTAAGATAAAAAAAAAAAATAAAGGAAATAATATAAGGGCAGACTAGATGGACCAGTTGTTCTGTTGAAAATCTTCTATGTAGCTATGTAATCTTGCTCTGCCTCTGCCCACTCTAGAGAGTATAATGGAGGGGCTGCAGTCTTCAGTATGATTCATGTAGTCAGTCTGATTTTGCCATCTGCTCACTTCAGCATTTTCCTAATGTTTACCTCCCAGGAACCACTTGCGTCATGTAGATTTGGCATCTTCTTTGCCATTAACCTCCCACAACCACATCAAGTTGTACGGAGATCCAATGGGATGCAGGTGTGAGGCAGGGCATGGGTACACTTTGCCAGATCACCAGATGGCAATTCTGAATTAGAAGGTGCTGTAAGGAAACAGTCCAGACAAAAAAATGCAGAATTAAAATCTCCAGTAATGGAAGGAATAGTCTTAAAGCGTAACTGTCATTTCAGGGTCATTTTTTTGAAAACATTAAATATCATCAGTTCAAGAGATTTTAAGAAACTTTGTAATAGGTTTTATGTACTAAAAGAGTTTCCTTCTGTACTGAAAAAGCAATCTCCCAGCCTCCCCCCTCACATCAGATGAAGCAGGATTTCTGTCTCCATTATGTGGCTATGGAGAGGAGAGGGGCTGTTAGGAGTGACTGAGCACGGAGCAGTCCTGCACAGCACAACACCCTGCAATCTTCTCTCAGTAAGTTCATAGATAAGCACTGACCTTTTTGACACCTGAATTTAGCGTTTTAGGTGCCCAGACAGTCTATAAACAGCTGACCTTCATGTCACCTCTTCCTGCTCCCTCATCTCCCTCAGCCCCTCCCCTCTTCATAGGCTTACAATGGAGAGAGCAGAGCCCGTCTTCACTGGCTTCTCTGTAATGAAGACGTGTTTGCCTGATAATGCATAGATAAGAAGTCAGGGGGGGAGGCTGGGAAATTGCTTCTTGAGTACAGAAGGAGGCTTTTTTGGCTGATGAAACCTATTACAGAGTTTCTTAAAATCGCTTACAATACTGATTTCTGCAATAAAAACAAATATGACAGTTACGCTTTAAAGGAGAAAGCTTATTACGTGCTTTTTTCCCTGCACTTACTACTGCATCAATGCTTCACTTCCTGGATAAAATGGTTATGTCACTTCCTGGATAACACGGTGATGTCACAACCCGACTCCCAGAGCTGTGCGGGCTGTGGCTGCTGGAGAGGATGATGGCAGGGGGACACTGAGGGATACAGGGCACTGGAGGGACACTGAGCATCCCTCTGCCATTATCCTCTCCAGCAGCCACAGCCTGCACAGCTCTGGGAGTTGATTATTTTATTTTTTATGGTGGCAGAAATTAGGCAGGAGAACTGACTGACTAGTGGACCTATATACAAGGAGCCATATTGGGAGGACCTAGCTAATGGGGTAAACTTATCTACCACTTACATGCCTACCAACCTACTAGGGGCCTACTTACTGGGGGACCTACCTATCTAAAGATGAACCCACCTACTTACTAAGGGGGCTATCTACTTACTGAGCGACCAACCTATCATAGGAGGTCTACGTAACTTTCTGGCCAGCCAAAAAAAAAGTAAAAGTTTAAAAAGTATGAAATACCTCTTTTCCTCCCTAACTTTCTTCCTGTACTTTTTTGCTTGGTCCACTCCTGTAGTCCCGTTATCTTGTTTCTTGTCGCTCCTCTTTACGTGCGCACTGTCAGGCTATATTTCCCTGTAGTGTTTGCGGTATGTGTTTTAGCCCTGTTCTGCCCCAGGTCACAAAAGTGGCCCGGGTTCAAGCTATAAGTATAGTGAGGGGCATGGCTTAGGAGCCATCCTTTAAACCCTTAGTGACCGCCGATACGGCTTTTTACGGCGGTCACTAAGGGTCCTTATTCTGCTGCCATCAGCTTTTTACGGCGATGGCAGAGAATAAGGCTGCGGGGCCGGGACGGCCCCCACCCCATCCCCCGGAGGTAGCTGAGGGGTTGGGGCAGTGTGTGGGGTCCGTCCCGCCCCCCCCCCCCCCAACCGACGATCGCCGCTATTAACGTTATAGTGGCGGCCGTCGGTAAAGGGGATTACCGGTGCCGCCGCCTTTCATCTCCCCCCCTGTGACTAATGTCTGTTCACAGCGATGGAAAAGTTAAAATGAATGAAAACCCCATGCTCTCCACCACCGGAGGTAGCGGAGAGCATGGGGCAGTGATCGGGGACCCCCCTGTGGGGTCCCGGTACAAGCGATCAGCGGTATATACTATATACCGCTGATGGCTTGTGCCACGTACATCCCGGCACTTTTTATCCCCTGTCACCATGAATGATTGGTGACAGGGGATAAAACGTGATGTCCCCCCACCTCCCAAGTCGCCCCCCACCCCCCTGTCACCCTCGTCCCCCAGTCACCCCCCCTACCCCTTATACGTTACCTGATCCTGGAGCTCCTTCCTCTTCGGCGTCCTGGCTGGTTGTGAAGTGCGCATGCGCTCCACAACCAGCCAACTCTGAAAATTTTAAGTGACAGAGACCAATTTGGTCTCTGTCACTGAACTATGATTACTGTGATAGAAAATATCACAGTAATCATAGTAATACAGTGAAAATGAATGTGTAAAGTACAAAAAGTGACAAACATACAAAAAAATAAAACACACACTTATTATTATAGTAATAATTGCAGTTTACTCCCAAATTACCCCTAAACCTCCCCCCAGATTACCCGTAACCACCGCACGTTGCCCATAACCACCGCACGTTGCCCGTAACCACCGCACATTACCCGTAACCACCGCACATTGCCCGTAACCACCGCACATTGCCCGTAACCACCCCAAATTGCCAGTGACCCCCTCCAGATTGCCCGTAATCACCCCAAATTACATGTACCCACCCCAGATTACCTATAAGCACTTCAGTCTATCAGTAACAATCCCAGATTGTCTGTAACCCTTCCAGGTTGCACATAACCCCCCAGGTTCCCCGTAATCACGCCAGATTACATGTAACCCCCCAGATTGCACGTAACCACCGCACGTTGCCTCTGACCACGCCACGATGCCTCTGACCACGCCACGATGCCTCTGACCACCGCACGTTGCCTCTGACCACCGCACGGTGCCTCTGACCACCGCACGTCGCCTCTGACCACGCCACGTCGCCTCTGACCACCACACGTTGCCTCTGACCACGCCACGGCGCCTCTGACCACGCCACAGCGCCTATGACCACCCCAAATTGCCAATGACCCCCTCCAGATTGCGGTGCCCATGCCAGATTACAGGTACCCACCCCAGATTGCCTATAACAACTTCAGTTTATCCGTAACCACCCCACGTTGCCCGTAACCACCCCAGATTGTCTGTAAGCACTGCAGGTTGCCCGTAACCACCCCACGTTACCCGTAACCACCCCAGATTGCCTGTAAGCACTGCAGGTTGCCCGTAACCACCTCACGTTGCCCGTATCCACCCCAGATTGTCTGTAAGCACTGCAGGTTGCCCGTAACCACCCCACGTTGCCCGTAACCACCCCAGATTGTCTGTAAGCACAGCAGGTTGCCCGTAACCAACCCACGTTGGCCGTAACCACCCCACGTTGCCTGTAACCACCCCACGTTGCCTGTAACCACCCCACATTGCCTGTAACTGCGCTATTCTAATAACCATTACTAGCTGCGGTTTTGTTCCAGTAAATTGGCGCTCCTTCCCTTCTGAGCCCTGCTGTGTGCCCATACAGTGGTTTATGCCCACATATGAGGTACGGTTTTACTCAGAAGAACCTGCGTTACAGATTTTGGGGTACGTTTTCTCTCCTTTTCCTCGTCAAATTGAGAAATTTCAAACTAAACCAACATATTATTGGAAAAATTCGAGTTTTTCATTTTTACTGGCCAATTTTGAATACTTTCCTCTAATACCTGTGGGGTAAAAATGGTCACCACACCCCAAGATGAATTCTTTGAGAGGTGAACTTTCCAAAATGGGGTGACTTTTGAGGGGAATCTATTCTGCTGACACTACAGGGGCTCTGCAAACGCACCTGGCGCTCAGAAACTTCTTCAGAAAAATCTGCACTGAAAATGCTAATTGGCGCTCCTTCCCTTCTGAGCCCGGCTGTGTGCCCATGCAGTGGTTTATGCCCACATATGGTGTACCTTTCTACTCAGGAGAACCTGCGTTACATATATTGGGGTGACACTTCTCTCCTGTTCCTCGTGAAATTGAGAAATTTCAAACTAAAGGAACATATTATTGGAAAAATTCGAGTTTTTCATTTTTACTGTCTACTTTTAAATACTTTCCTCTAATACCTGTGGGGTCAAAATGCTCACCACACCCCAAAATGAATTCTTTGAGGGGTGTACTTTCCAAAAAGGTGTGACTTATTGGGAGATTTTACTCTGCGGACACTACAGGGGCACTGCAAACGCACCTGGCGCTCGGAAACTTCTGCAGCAAAATCTGCATTGAAAATGCTAATTGGCGCTCCTTCCCTTCTGAGCCCGGCTGTGTGCCCATGCAGTGGTTTATGCTCACATATGGGGTACCGTTCTACTCAGGAGAACCTGCGTTACATATATTGGGGTGACATTTCTCACCTGTTCCTCGTGAAATTGAGAAATTTCAAACTAAAGGAACATATTATTGGAAAAATTTGAGTTTTTCATTTTTACTGTCTAATTTTGAATACTTTCCTCTAATACCTGTGGGGTCAAAATGGTCACCACACACCAAGATGAATTCTTTGAGGGGTGCACTTTCCAAAATGGGGTGACTTATGGCGAGATTTTACTCTGATGGCACTACAGGGGCACTGCAAACGCACCTGGCGCTCGGAAACTTCTGCAGCAAAATCTGCATTGAAAAAACTAATTGGCGCTCCTTCCCTTCTGAGCCCTCCTACAGTGGTTTACGCCCACATATGGGGTACCATTGTACTCAGGAGAACCTGCGTTACAAATTTTGGGGTACTTTTTTCCTCTTGTTCCTCGTGAAATTGAGAAATTTCAAACTAAACGAACATATTATTGGAAGAATTCGAGTTTTTCATTTTTACTGTCTTCTTTTGAATACTTTCCTGTAATACCTGTGGGGTCAAAATGGTCACCACACACCAAGATGAATTCTTTGAGGGGTGCACTTTCCAAAATGGGGTGACTTATGGGGGGTTTCCTCTCTGCTGACACTACAGGGGCACTGCAAACGCACCTGGCGCTCAGAAACTTCTTCAGCAAAATCTGCATTGGAAAAGCTAATTGGCGCTCCCTTCCTTCTGAGCCCTGCTGTGTGCCCATACAGTGGTTTACGCCCACATATGGGGTACTGTTGTACTCAAGAGAACCTGCGTTACAAATTTTGGGGTGCATTTTCTCTCATGTTCCTTTTGAAAATGCGAAACTTTAATCTAAATGTATATATTATTGGAAAATTTTAATTTTCCATTTTTTTACTGCCTAATTGTGAATATTTTCCTCCAGCCCTTGTAAGGTTAAAATGCTCATTATACCCCTAGATTAATTCTTTAAGGTGTGTAGTTTCCAAAATGGGGTCATTTATGGGGGTTTTCAGGATACTAGACTTCTAAATTCATTTAAAAAAAGAACTGGTCCCTAAAAAAAATCAGTTTTGGAAACTTTCATGAAAATTTGATAATTTGCTGATAAATTTCTAAGCCCCATAACACCCTAAAAAAGTAAAATATGTTTACCAAATTATGCCAGAATAAAGAAGACATATTGGTAATGTGACTTAGTAACTAATTTATGTGCTACGACGTTCTTTTTATAGAAGGAGAGAATTTCAAAGTTCATAAAATGCTAATTTTTTAAATTTTTCATGATATTTTGATGTTTTTCACAAATAACACACAAAGTAGTGACCAAATTTTGCCACTAACATAAAGTGCCATATGTGACGAAAAAACAATCTCAGAATCGCTAGCATACGTTAAAGCATCACTGAGCTATAAGAGCATAAAATGAGACAGGTCAGATTTTGAAAAATTAGCCTGGTCATTAACCCTTTAAGGACAGAGCCAATTTCGATTTTTGCATTTTCGGTTTTTCCTCCTTGTGCTTAAAAGGCCATAGCACTTGCATTTTTCCACCTAGCGACCCACATGAGCCCTTATTTTTTGCATCACTAATTGTACTTTGCAATGACAGGCTGAATTTTTGCATAAAGTACACTGCGAAACCAGAAAAAAATTCAAAGTGTGGTGAAATTGAAAAAAAAAAAAACGCATTTTGTTTATTTGGGGGAAATGTGTTTTTACGCCATTCGCCCTAGGGTAAAACTGACTTGTTATATATGTTCCTCAAGTCGTTACGATTAAAACGATATGTAACATGTATAACTTTTATTGTATCGGATGGCCTGTAAAAAATGTAAACCGTTGTCAACAAATATACGTCACTTAAAATCGCTCCATTCCCAGGCTTATAGCGCTTTTATCCTTTGGTCTATGGGGCTGTGTGAGGTGTCATTTTTTGCGCCATGATGTTTACTTTCTATCGGTACCTTGATTGCGCATATACGACTTTTTGATCGCTTTTTATTACAATTTTTCTGGATTTGATGCGACCAAAAATGCGCAATTTTGCAGTTTGGGATTTTTTTGCGCTGACGCCGTTTACCGTGTGAGATCAGGAATGTGATTAATTAAAGAGTTCGGGCGATTACGCACGCGGCGATAGCAAACATGTTTGTTTATGTATTTATTTATTTACTTTTATTTATAACCTGGGAAAAGGGGGGTGATTCAGACTTTTATTAGGGGAGGGGGCTTTTAACTATTAACAACACTTTTTTTTTTACTTTTACACTTATACTAGAAGCCCCCCTGGGGGACTTCTAGTATATACACTTGGATCTCTCATTGAGATCTCTGCAGCATAGAAATGCTGCAGAGATCCATGAGATCGGCACTCGTTTGCTTTCTGCTGCTGCAGCCGGAAACAAACGAGTGCCGAGCCGAGGACGGCGCCATCTTGGACGCGTCCCCGGCCGGCTTCAGTTACGGAGATCGCTCCTCTGGGATAACATCCCGGAGGAGCGATCTCCTCCACTAGACCCCAGGGAACGGCTGAATCCGGTAATCGGATGCAGCTGTCATGTTTGACAGCTGCATCTGATTACTGTATTAGCGGGCACGGCGATCGGACCATGCCCGCTAATACCTACGGTCCCGGGCTACTCGCGGCACCCGGGACCGGCGCGGTTCTGAGCGGGGTCGCCGCGCGGCCCCGCTCTGGACTTCCTTACCGGCATCAGGGCGTAAATTTACGCCCGATGTCGTTAAGGGGTTAAGGCCCAAACTAGCTGCAGCACGAAGGGGTTAAGTACCCAAGGCCCATATCTGGAGAACATGTGGGCTTTGTCTCCTGCAAAGGTTCCGGCTAGAGATGAGTGAACCTGGAGCATGCTCGAGTTGATCCGAACCCAAACTTTCGGCATTTGATTAGCGGTGGCTGCTGAACTTGGATAAAGCCCTAAGGCTATGTGGAAATCATGGATATAGTCATTGGCTGTATCCAGGTTTTTCAGACAACCTTAGAGCTATATCCAAGTTCAGCAGCCCCAGCTAATCAAATACCGAACATTCGGGTTCTGATCGACTCGAACCCGAACCCGGTTCGCTTTTCTCTAGTTTGGAATAGATGAAGCTGGAGACCAAGAAGGTCACTCTCCATAGAGTTTCCATGTTGTCTGGCGGTAAGTGCATTACCAGCACAAAATTGCCTAACTGGTAATACGATTACAAAGTAATTTAACCTTTTATTTACTTTGTATTTGAGTTATAAAACCTATTGATTCAGAATATCTCTTTAAGGGGACCTACTTATCTGAGAAGAGAACCTACCAACTTACTAAGGAGGGCTACATACCTACTAGGGAAACCTATTTACCTAACATCTACTCAGCTCTTGCTGGTGGCTCCATAGAGAATAAAGAGCTGCGGATCATGTCCTGTACCCGTGGCTGTATTGCAAACAAAGGATCTGAGCATTCAGATTACTAAAACAAGAAGGTAGTGGGGAAGCATTGAGCAACTATAGACAGAAGAATAAAATGTGTAAAAAACAAACAAAGGAAGCAAAAATTGCAACAGAAAGAAGGATTGCCAAAGAACGTAACAGGAATCCCAAAATGTTCTTCACCTATAAAAATAACAAGACTTAAAACTGAAAATGTTGGTCCCCTCAAAAATAATCTGGGTGTAATGATGGAGGGGGAAGAGGAAAAGGCCAATCTACTAAATGCATTCTTTTCTACTGTATTCACAGAGGAGAATCCCATAACAGAGGACATGACTAGGGATAATATAAATCCTCCCATAAATCTCACCTGCCTAACACAAGAAGTGGGGAGACGCCTTAAAAAGATTATAATCCATAAATCACCAGGCCCAGAAGGTATCCATCCTAGAGTTTTGCATGAATTAAATACTGTGTTAGACAGACCGTTATTCCTAATATTTAAAGATTCTATAACGACAGGGATTGTTCCACAGGACTGGCGTATAGCTAATGTGGTACCAATATTCAATAAGGTATCAATGAGTGATCCAGGAAATTTTAGGCCCGCAAGTCTAACATCTATAGTAGGTAAAGTATTTGAGGGGATTGTAAGAGATGCTATACTGGAGTATCTTAATGAAAATAATCTTATGACTCAGCACCAGCATGGATTTATGAAGGATCGGTCCTGTCAGACTAATCTGATCGGCTTCTATGAAGAGGTAAGTTATAGATTGGACCTGGGGGAGGCTGTGGATGTTGTGTATCTGGACTTTTCAAAGGCATTTGATACTGTGCCGCATGAAAGGTTGGTGTACAAAATGAAGATGCTGGGACTGGGGGAAATTGTATGCAAATGGGTAAGTAACTGGTTGTGTGATAGAAAACAGAGGGTGTCATTGATGGAACATATTCAGATTGGGTTTTAGTTACTAGTGGGGTACCACAGGGGTCAGTGTTGGGTCCACTTATTTTTAATATTTTTATTAATGATCTTGTAGAGGGGCTACAGAGTAGAATCTCCATTTTTGCAGATGATACTAAACTGGGTAGAGTAATCACTACAGAGGATGATAATATCATATTACAGAGGGATTTGGAGAAGCTAGAGGCTTGGGCGGTGAAATGGCAAATGAAGTTTAATGTGGATAAATGTAAGGTTAGGCACTTGGGCCATAGAAATAATAAATAAAGTTATGTGCTAAATAATAAATCACTGGGTGAAACTACTTCCGAAAAGGACCTGGGGGTATTGGTGGACAGTAAACTCAACTTTAGTGATCAGTGCCAGGCAGCAGCTGCCAAGGCTAATAAAATAATGGGGTGCATCAAAAGAGGTATAGATGCTAAAGATCAGAACATAGTTTTGCCTCTTTATAAATCACTGGTCAGACCACATATGGAATACTGTGTACAGTTTTGGGCACCGGTATATAGGAAGGACACAGCTGAACTGGAGCGGGTGCAGAGGAGGGCAACAAAGGTCATTAAGGGAATGGGTGGGTTACAGTACCAGGACAGGTTATCAAGCTTGTTATTTACGCTAGAAAAAAGATGTCTTAGGGGCGATCTGATCACAATGTACAAATATATGAATGGACAGTACAGAGATCTTTGTAGTGATCTCCTTACTCCTAGGTCTGTAACCATGACAAGGGGGCATCCTCTACGTCTAGAGGAAAGAAGATTTTATCATCAGCATCGACGCGGGTTCTTTACTGTACGAGCGGTAAGACTGTGGAACTCTCTGCCACATGATGTTGTCATGGCCGATTCATTAAATAAGTTCAAGGGAGGCCTGGATGATTTTCTTGAAAAATGTAATATTACAAGTTATGGGCATTAGATTTCCGGCAGTGGCGGATTATAATATGGGCGGTATGGGCGGCCGCCCGGGGCCCGAGGCTCCAGGGGGCGCCCATGCCGCCCACATTATTACTATGCATGAGGTTACACAGCAGCACATCACTTACGGGGCCCAGTGGGCCCCTGAGTGAAGTGCTGCTGTGGCGCGCTGTCCCTGGAGTCCCCCCCCCCTGTCCTGCGTGAGCTGCGGCTGTACACTGCTCCAGGTGGGCGGGACGCAGCGCAGCGGTCAGAGGAAGCTGGTGATGCAGGAAGTGAGGCTGAGCTGACAGAGTCTGTGCCTCATTGCAGCCAGCAGTCTGGGGCCCTGTTTACTCCCCTATCTGCTGTTGGGGGAGGAGCGGAGGAAGAACCCGGTGCCCACCTGGATGAAGATAGAAGCAAAACTGCAGTGAGCCTGCATAGGGGGAGGGATGGAAGAACCCAGTGCCGGGACCAGGAGGAAGATGGAGGAGGGAGGCAAGAGGCTGCTGTCTGCTGATAACCAGGAGTTTCTTTGTAATAAGTGTGTGTGTGTGTGTGATGTTACACTGGGTCAGGCTGTATACTGTGTGTGGTGTTACTCTGGGTCAGGCTGTATACTGTGTGTGGTGTTACACTGAGTCAGGCTGTATACTGTGTGTGTGGTGTTACACTGGGTCAGGCTGTATACTGTGTGTGGTGTTACACTGGGTCAGGCCAGGCTGTATACTGTGTGTGTGGTGTTACACTGGGTCAGGCTGTATACTGTGTGTGGTGTTACACTGGGTCAGGCTGTATACTGTGAGTGTGGTGTTACACTGGGTCAGGCTGTATACTGTGTGTGTGGTGTCTGTTACACTGGGTCAGGCTGTATACTGTGTGTGGTGTCTGTTACACTGGGTCAGGCTGTATACTATGTGTGGTGTCTGTTACACTGGGTCAGGCTGTATACTGTGTGTGTGGTGTCTGTTACACTGGGTCAAGCTGTATACTGTGTGGTGTCTGTTACACTGGGTCAGGCTGTATACTGTGTGTGGTGTCTGTTACACTGGGTCAGGCTGTATACTGTGTGTGATGTTACACTGGGTCAGGCTGTATACTGTGTGTGATGTTACACTGGGTCAGGCTGTATACTGTGTGTGATGTTACACTGGGTCAGGCTGTATACTGTGTGTGCTGTTACACTGGGTCAGGCCTTATACTGTGTGTGTGGTGTCTGTTACACTGGGTCAGGCTGTATACTGTGTGTATGGTGTCTGTTACACTGGGTCAAGCTGTATACTGTGTGGTGTCTGTTACACTGGGTCAGGCTGTATACTGTGTGTGGTGTCTGTTACACTGGGTCAGGCTGTATACTGTGTGTGATGTTACACTGGGTCAGGCTGTATACTGTGTGTGATGTTACACTGGGTCAGGCTGTATACTGTGTGTGATGTTACACTGGGTCAGGCTGTATACTGTGTGTGCTGTTACACTGGGTCAGGCCTTATACTGTGTGTGTGGTGTCTGTTACACTGGGTCAGGCTGTATACTGTGTGTATGGTGTCTGTTACACTGGGTCAAGCTGTATACTGTGTGGTGTCTGTAACACTGGGTCAGGCTGTATACTGTGTGTGGTGTCTGTTACACTGGGTCAGGCTGTATACTGTGTGTGATGTTACACTGGGTCAGGCTGTATACTGTGTGTGATGTTACACTGGGTCAGGCTGTATACTGTGTGTGTGGTGTCTGTTACACTGGGTCATGCTGTATACTGTGTGTGGTGTCTGTTACACTGGGTCAGGCTGTATACTGTGTGTGTGGTGTTACACTGGGTCAGGCTGTATACTGTGTGTGGTGTTACACTGGGTCAGGCTGTATACTGTGTGTGTGGTGTTACACTGGGTCAGGCTGTATACTGTGTGTGGTGTCTGTTACACTGGGTCAGGCTGTATACTGTGTGTGGTGTCTGTTAAACTGGGTCAGGCTGTATACTGTGTGTGTGTGGTGTCTGTTACACTGGGTAAGGCTGTATACTGTGTGTGTGTTGCCTGTTACACTGGGTCAGGCTGTATACTGTGTGTGTGGTGTTACACTGGGTCAGGCTGTATACTGTGTGTGTGGTGTCTGTTACACTGGGTCAGGCTGTATACTGTGTGTGTGGTGCCTGTTACACTGGGTCAGGCTGTATACTGTGTGTGGTGTCTGTTACACTGGGTCAGGCTGTATACTGTGTGTGTGGTGTCTGTTACACTGGGTCAGGCTGTATACTGTGTGTGGTATTACACTGGGTCAGGCTGTATACTGTGTGTGTGGTGTCTGTTACACTGGGTCAGGCTGTATACTGTGTGTGGTGTTACACTGGGTCAGGCTGTATACTGTGTGTGGTGTCTGTTACACTGGGTCAGGCTGTATACTGTGTGTGGTGTTACACTGGGTCAGGCTGTATACTGTGTGTGGTGTTACACTGGGTCAGGCTGTATACTGTGTGTGTGGTGTTACACTGGTTCAGGCTGTATACTGTGTGTGGTGTTACACTGGGTCAGGCTGTATACTGTGTGTGGTGTTATACTGGGTCAGGCTGTATACTATGTGTGGTGTCTGTTACACTGGGTCAGGCTGTATACTGTGTGTGTGGTGTCTGTTACACTGGGTCAGGCTGTATACTGTGTGGTGTCTGTTACACTGGGTCAGGCTGTATACTGTGTGTGTGTGTGGTGTTACACTGGGTCAGGCTGTATACTGTGTGTGTTGTCTGTTACACTGGGTCAGGCTGTATACTGTGTGTGGTGTCTGTTACACTGGGTCAGGCTGTATACTGTGTGTGATGTTACACTGGGTCAGGCTGTATACTGTGTGTGATGTTACAAAGGGTCAGGCTATATACTGTGTGTGATGTTACACTGGGTCAGGCTGTATACTGTGTGTGTGGTGTCTGTTACACTGGGTCAGGCTGTATACTGTGTGTGGCGTCTGTTACACTGGGTCAGGCTGTATACTGTGTGTGGTGTCTGTTACACTGGGTCAAGCTGTATACTGTGTGTGTGGTGTCTGTTACACTGGGTCAGGCTGTATACTGTGTGTGTGGTGTCTGTTACACTGGGTAAGGCTGTATACTGTGTGTGTGGTGCCTGTTACACTGGGTCAGGCTGTATACTGTGTGTGTGGTGTCTGTTACACTGGGTAAGGCAGTATATTGTGTGTGTGGTGTTATGTGGGCACTATGGGCACTATGATGGCAGTATACTGTGTGGGGGCACTATGACGATATTATACTGTGTGGGGGCACTATGATGGCAGTATACTGTGTGGGGGCACTATGACGGTATTATACTGTGTGGGGGCACTATGACGGTAGTATACTGTGTGGGGGCACTATGACGGCAATATACTGTGTGGGGGCACTATGATGGCAGTATACTGTGTGGGGGCACTAAGACGGTATTATACTGTGTGGGGGCACTATGACAGTAGTATACTGTGTGGGGGCACTATGACGGCATTATACTGTGTGGGGGCACTATGATGGCAGTATACTGTGTGGGTGCACTATGATGGCAGTATACTGTGTGGGGGCACTATGATGGCAGTATACTGTGTGGGGGCACTATGATGGCAGTTTACTGTGTGGGTGCACTATGATGGCAGTATACTGTGTGGGTGCACTATGATGGCAGTATACTGTGTGGGGGCACTATGATGGCAGTATACTGTGTGGGGGCACTATGACGGCAGTATACTGTGTGGGTGCACTATGATGGCAGTATACTGTGTGGGGGCACTATGATGGCAGTTTACTGTGTGGGTGCACTATGATGGCAGTATACTGTGTGGGGGCACTATGACGGCAGTATACTGTGTGGGTGCACTATGACGGCAGTATACTGTGTGGGGGCACTATGATGGCAGTATACTGTGTGGGTGCACTATGATGGCAGTATACTGTGTGGGGGCACTATGATGGCAGTATACTGTGTGGGGGCACTATGATGGCAGTTTACTGTGTGGGTGCACTATGATGGCAGTATACTGTGTGGGCGCACTATGATGGCAGTATACTGTGTGGGGGCACTATGATGGCAGTATACTGTGTGGGGGCACTATGACGGCAGTATACTGTGTGGGGGCACTATGATGGCATTATACTGTGTGGGGGCACTATGACGGCAGTATACTGTGTGGGGGCACTATGACGGCAGTATACTGTGTGGGGGCACTATGACGGCAGTATACTGTGTGGGTGCACTATGACGGCAGTATACTGTGTGGGGGCACTATGACGGCATTATACTGTGTGGGGGCACTATGAGGGCAGTATACTGAGTGGGGGCACTATGAGGGCAGTATACTGTGTGGGGGCACTATGACGGCAGTATACTGTGTGGGGGCACTATCATGGCATTATACTGTGTGGGGGCACTATGATGGCAGTATACTGTGTGGGGACACTATGACGGTAGTATACTGTGTGGGGCACTATGACTGCAGTATACTGTGTGGGGGCACTATGACGGCAGTATACTGTGTGGGGGCACTATGACGGCATTATTCTGTGTGGGGGCACTATGACGGCAGTATACTGTGTGGGGGCACTATGACGGTATTATACTGTGTGGGGGCACTATGACGGCATTATACTGTGTGGGGGCACTATGAAGGTATTATACTGTGTGGGGGCACTATGATGGCAGTATACTGTGTGGGGGCACTATGACGGTATTATACTGTGTGGGGGCACTATGATGGTATTATACTGTGTGGGGGCACTATGACGGCATTATACTGTGTGGGGGCACTATGACGGTATTATACTGTGTGGGGGCACTATGATGGTATTATACTGTGTGGGGGCACTATGACGGCAGTATACTGTGTGGGGGCACTATGACGGTATTATACTGTGTGGGGGCACTATGATGGTATTATACTGTGTGGGGGCACTATGACGGCAGTATACTGTGTGGGGGCACTATGATGGTATTATACTGTGTGGGGGCACTATGACGGCAGTATACTGTGGGGGCACTATGACGGTATTATACTGTCTGGGGGCACTATGATGGCAGTATACTGTGTGGGGGCACTATGACGGTATTATACTGTGTGGGGGCACTATGATGGCATTATACTGTGTGGGGGCACTATGATGGTATTATACTGTGTGGGGGCACTATGAGGGCAGTATACTGTGTGGGGGCACTGTGACGGTAGTATACTGTGTGGGGGCACTATGATGGTATTATACTGTGTGGGGGCACTATGATGGCATTATACTGTGTGGGGGCACTATGACGGCAGTATACTGTGTGGGGGCACTATGACGGTATTATACTGTGAGGGGGCACTATGAGGGCAGTATACTGTGTGGGGGCACTGTGACGGTAGTATACTGTGTGGGGGCACTATGATGGTATTATACTGTGTGGGGGCACTATGATGGCATTATACTGTGTGGGGGCACTATGACGGCAGTATACTGTGTGGGGGCACTATGACGGTATTATACTGTGTGGGGGCACTATGATGGCAGTATACTGTGTGGGGACACTGTGACGGTAGTATACTGTGTGGGGGCACTATGACGGCAGTATACTGTGTGGGGGCACTATGATGGTATTATACTGTGTTGGGGCACTATGATGGCATTATACTGTGTGGGGGCACTATGAGGGCAGTATACTGTGTGGGGGCACTGTGACGGTAGTATACTGTGTGGGGGCACTGTGACGGTATTATACTGTGTGGGGGCACTATGACGGCAGTATACTGTGTGGGGGCACTATGACGGTATTATACCGTGTGGGGGCACTATGACGGCAGTATACCGTGTGGGGGCACTATGACGGCAGTATACCGTGTGGGGGCACTATGACGGCAGTATACCGTGTGGGGGCACTATGACGGCAGATGTATCATATACACTATATGGGACTGATGGTTTATGCTGTTATACATTTCTATTCGGAAGCTCCCTGCTCGGATTATAAGGAGTATATATAATATATATGTGTGTGTGTATATATCTATATATATATCTATATCTATATATATATATATATATATATATATATATATGGTTATTCATAGAGAATGTATGCCGACTATTCATTGAATGACTACAGGAAGCGTCTGCTGTTCCTCTATCCGCACATCTGCCCTCCTCTCCCTAGTAACCGCAGCGTTCAGGTCGTCCTAGTAACTATCTACGTCACTCCTCACGCCGCCTTCCCATTGGCTCCCGGGCAGCGCGTTCTCTCCAGAAGCGTCCAGAACGCGGAAGCGGCGTGTGTGTAACCGGCGAGTAGTGTGAGGCTGCAGCTTCTGGAATGTTCTTCCCCAGCATCTATATATGTAGCGGCGCCGCCCCCTCCCCCGCAGCACACTAAGCAGCAGCAGCTCCCGGCTCAGCAGCCGCCGCACAGGTCTCCCAGCTCTCCAGATACCGCGTCTGTCTGCACTCTGCCCTACCGCCTCACCATGTCTGTGGTCGGCTTCGATCTCGGCTTCCAGAACTGTCACGTCGCCATAGCCCGAGCTGGTGGCATCGAGACTGTGGCCAATGAGTTCAGCGACAGATGCACGCCGTGAGTACACGTGTGGGGGGTGTAATATAGATATAATGGAGCAGGGCATGCTGGGAGTTGTAGTCCCAGCACAGTATACTAATAACATTATAAGGTATTGGCTGAAGTCATAGATTTCTATGGGGAAATAGACTAAATGATGGTGAATATAGTCACTAGCACAGAGCTCAGCTCCATCAGGTTAACCCTTTAAGTGCATGGCTCTCTACATAATAGAATACACTGTATAGTATTGATCTGATACATTGTTGCAGTCTATGATCCTGCTACTTGTATAGACAGGAAAGTATCCAGCTCCTCCTTATCATCAGCCTTGGCTTGTGTATCCCTGATACCTGGTTATCCTATGACATGCGGTCTGCCAATGACTTCTGCTGTATTATACTTGGCCCCATGTGACGTCACATCATCCTCATCATCACCATGAGGTTCATGGAAGTCTCTGGAACCTTCTCCTCCTCCCCCTCCCTCCTCCAGGATGTCTCCAGGGTTATTATCCTGTGATGCTGTCTCAGCGTTAGGTTAACAGGATATAATGATGATGCAAGACTATACACGTGTCTATGCTACAGGTCAGGGATTGGGAACCTTCCGCCCTCCAGCTGTGGTAAAACTACAATTCCCATCATGCCTGGACAGCCAAAGGCTGTCCAGGCATGATGGGAGTTGTAGTTTGGCCACAGCTGGTGGTGCGAAGGTTCCCCATCCCTGCTATAGGTAGTCGCCAAGCCTATGTCTGTATAGTGATGGTATGGGGTCAGACCTTGGATCTAGTTATCCAGTCTTGCTGTTTGCTGAGCCTATATCTGCAGAGGTTCATCACTATAATAGGGCTTTTTTTTTTACAGTCGGGTAATGTGTTAATTAAAGGGGTATTATCATCTGGACTTGTTATCCCTTATCCATAGGAGAGGGTATATAAAGCGGTTTGCTGGGGGTCTGACCTTCTTGAACCCCACCGATCCTGAGATTTGGGGTGCAATCTTCCCACATCGCTGAACTTGAAAGCATTCAGCGCCTCCATACAGAGTGAATAGAGCAGTGGCCACACAGGCGCACTAATCACTCCATTCACTATGGGGCGCCCCCCTTCTCATGATCAGTTGGGGTCTGGACAGGTGGACCCCAGTGACTAGCTTGTTTACAAGCCATTCCACCCCCATACTGTAAAAGAATAGAAAAATGCATACTCTCCTCCCCTGCTCCCCCGACACCGCAGCTATCAGATCTTCCGGTTGCCACTCCTGTGCTTTTTCTTTTTCTGCTCTTGGCCTGGCCAGTCACAGGCAAGAAGCAAAAACAGCACAGCAGCGGTATCTGAAAGAACTCAGAGTTACAGCATCAGGTGAGCAGGGGAGGTAAGTATGCGTTCTGTTATCGTTTTACAGCATAGGAAACTACAGGTTTTTACTGGATTACTCCTTTAAAGGGGTTTGTCCATCAATACAAGATGTGCCCTAACAGGATAGGGGATAAATATCTGTTCAGTCGGGGGTCTGACTGCTTGGACCCTTCAGAATGTGCAGAACAGGGGGCAGCATCTCCCCTGAGAATGGGACTCCATTCTTTCTCTATAGAAATGCTGGCTACTATGGATCTGCTGCAGAAGGTCTGCAGTGATTCTGCACCAAAACACTTCATTAGATGGAAAATCACTTGCAGATCTGCAACTCGTTGAAGATAGTGGAGCTTTTTTTTCTGGGCCAAACAACCTCTTAAAGGGTGGCTAGAGAGGGATGCCGATTGCATTAGTTTTCTCTCTGGACAATCCCTTTAAGGGTGTCTATATGCTTTCCATTGCTATCCGACAAACGTTTAGCCTGTCCGCTATCTCCCTCTATACGTGAACATTCATGTGTTACTCTTCTCCATGGAGTTCCCGACCGGGTACCTGACACTTACTGAGTTGCAGTACAACACCTAACCTGTGGACAAGTGTGGTGCTGTTATACGGTGCATTGCAGCTTTATATAGCTATAATGTTGTTCCAGGGCAAACTGTGTCTCCCCCCAATATTTTCTTACAGTCTGAGTGCTAAATAATACTGTGATGCTTCAGTGTCTGATGTGGGAGACTTCTCCTTATGGACTATGTTCTGGAAGGTTTATTGTACAGGTTTAGGAAGCTGGAAAAACCTGACAGGTTCCCTTTAAATTTGCATCTTTTTCTTCTTTTACTGTGTGTTGGGAACATCCCATAGTTAAGAGTTTACTACCCCTATTCTTTATGCTGACTAGTGTCTGTGTCTATTTTCAGGGCTGTGGTGTCTTTCGGAACAAAGAACAGAACAATCGGCATTGCTGCTAAGAATCAGGTACTGTATGATCTTCAAACTACAGCTAAATAGTGAAAGGGGTCTCTAGATAAGCGGTGTTTTGTTCTAGGTCTTTGATGCTTTATCTAGATATCATCCAGGTCTAATAATGCGACTTCCATATCTAATCAGAAGGAATGCGACTCCTAGCATCCCACCCATTCAGCTGACTGAAGGGGCCAGTAAGTGAACACGGCAGTGACCAGATACAGCCCTGTACATGTTATAACAGCTGTGCTTGGTGCTGCACATCGCTCAATTCCATTGGCTTGAATGGGACTTAGTTGTAGTGAACTGCAGTCCCAGGTACAGCCACTACAGTGTGTATGGCGCTGTGTCTGGAGAGCAAAGAAGGTAGAGCAATCATAACCCTCTGTTCAGTGTGGATGCCAGAAGTCAGACAGATCTTATAGGGATGTCCCGTCCTAAGGATAGACTAATAGCATTAAAGTCCTGGAAAATACCCTTAAAGACAGACATTTTTCATCTGTTTGATGATTATATAATCAACTTCATATATTTGTCTTCCTGCAGCTAGTCACTAATGCTACCAACACCGTATCCAATTTCAAGAAGCTCCATGGCCGAGCATTCAGTGATCCTTATGTGCAGAAGGAGAAGAAAAACTTGGCCTATGAACTGGTCCAGACAGCCAATGGAGGTGTTGGGTTGCGGGTATGTGTCCAGTGAATATTACTATGGTCTATAAACTGCATTGTGCTCTGTGTTGGCTTTGTATGACCCCCTTTTTGTCATATTTTCAGGTGATGTACATGGAGGAGCCCCATATATTCAGTGTAGCGCAGATAACAGCAATGCTGTTGACAAAACTCAAAGAGACTGCAGAAAGTAACCTGAAGAAGCCCGTGACTGACTGCGTCATATCTGTAAGTGTCAGGGTATTGTCTCCAGAGGTCCGTGTTTAACCCGATGCCTGAATCTCTTGGCCTGTGCGTATGGCACATACACAGACCAGTGAATGTGCAGTACAAGTAATACGAGAGGTACATGGTGTAAGCCAGTCCAGTGTTGTTGCAAAATTACAACACCCATCATGCGTTGCTTCTGCTATTAAGGCGATATAGCAGTTGTCCTTTTGCAACAACCACATAGCCACAGGCTGTGCAAGAAAAAGCACTGGTCTTTTAGCTGTCATTCACTGATATGCTAGTGATGCTCGAGTCGGAAAGTTCAGAATTTCAATACCAGTGGCTGAAGTTGGATACAACCCTAGGGTATCCTGGAGAACTTGGATACAGCCTATGGCCTTAGGCTGTATCCTTTTTTTTTTCCTGGACTCCCTAGGGCTGCATCCAACTTCCGCCACTGTTACTCAAATGTCTAACAATCGGCATGGCCGAGTCACGCTAATCTTTAGTTGTGAATAGTGATTTGGCTTCTGTGTGCAGCGTTACAATTATGTTCTCTCTTTTGGTAGGTTCCCTCATTCTTCACAGATGCTGAGCGGAGGTCGGTGCTGGATTCAGCTCAGATCGTTGGCTTAAACTGTCTGAAACTCATGAGCGATATGACAGCAGGTAAGTTTCTCGTTTGAGAGTTTTATTGTTTGTCATCATTCAGTTGCCTTTAAACCATAATTTTTATATGGCACGTGGAATATCCTAACTTGGGGCCTCGCACCTACCTAGGGCCAGAGTTTGGTTAAAGGGAAACTATCAGCAGGTATCTAACCTGTTTCATAGGTCTCTCTAGCACAAGGGCGCTGAGGAAAAAGGTATGTCTCTTACCTTTATCCTTGGCACAATGTCTGTGATATTAATAGTTTTTAATTCATATGCAGGTTAGAGATGAGCGAACCTCGAGCATGCTCGAGTCTATCCGAACCTGATCGTTCGGCATTTGATTAGCGGTGGTTGCTGTGGAAAACATGGATATAGTCATTGGCTGTATCCAGACAACCTTAGAGCTTTATCCAACTTCAGCAGCCACCACTAATCAAATACAGAACGATTGGGTTCGGATTGACTCTAGCATGCTCGAGGTTCGCTCATCTCTAATGCAGATATCTAATTTGGCACATCAGGGTGGGACTACCGATCTGCCACTCCCCCCTAATGAATATCAGCAGAGCAGGCTGGGGGGTGAAGCCGGTGCAGGGTGGGTGGTATTCCTTCCCCCTAGTGCACCAAACAACATTTGCATATGGATTAAACTTTTACTATTGCTGAAGCGGCACCAAGGTTGAAGATATGGAACATAACCTTTTTCCTTAGTGCCCCGTGCACTATAGGGGCATTTCAGCAGGCTAGGTACATCTAACCTGTTAATAGTTTCCCTTTTAACCCCCATTGACTGTATCTGGAGTAAGGGAAATGACATTGCTCACAGTCCTATGCTTTTCACACAACATCACTAAACCATGTGCTGTTTTTGCCAAGTAGGCCATAGCTCAGTGTATATGGACATATTCAGAGTGTTTTCTGGTTATAAACATTACCATCAATGTTACATCTTGAATTATACTGTATTTTTTTTTTTTTCTTCAGTCGCATTGAACTATGGCATTTATAAGCAAGATCTTCCAGCTCCGGAGGAGAAGCCCAAGATTGTAGTTTTTGCCGATATGGGGCATTCATCTTTCCAGATTTCTGCATGCGCCTTCAATAAGGGCATATTAAAGGTAGAGTAATAATCCTATAGAAATAAAACACATTCAATAACAATCACTTTTTCTGCTTCTAGATTACAATTTAAAGGTACTAAGGGGGGACATCTATCAAAATGCGCCCAGGTGTACACCATAGAAAAGGAGTAGATCCTGCATATGTAATGCACAGGCTGTTTTATCCATATGTTTATTAAAATGACACCACTTTATCCTATCTTGTCCATAGGTTTTGGGTACTGCCTTTGACCCGTACCTGGGAGGAAGGAACTTTGATGAAAAATTGGTTGAACACTTCTGTGCGGAGTTCAAAACCAAATATAAGTTGGATGTGAAGTCTAAAATCCGAGCCCTCCTGCGCCTCTATCAGGAATGTGAGAAGCTGAAGAAGCTTATGAGCAGCAATAGCACCGATCTACCGCTCAATATCGAATGCTTCATGAATGACATTGATGTGTCAGGACGCATGAGCAGGTGAGTGATTGGTTAGTTCCTGTAATATAGGACGGCGTTGTAACGTATTAGCAGATTCTCCTGAGCTGGTCCAAGTATTAAAGAGCAGGTTTACAGTTTACAAGCTGTATAGTAGTCAACCAAACATGGCTCCTGATAGGGAGTGTTTCCTACAAGTACATGGTCAGGTTTTCATGGTATGACTATTATGGGATCTTGCAGGTCAGAGTTTGAAGCATTATCTGCCGACCTCTTACAAAGAATCGATGCCCCCCTGCGCTCTTTAATGGAACAGATCCAACTTCGGGTGGAGGATATCGGTGCAGTAGAAATCATTGGCGGTGCCACCCGTATACCAGCTGTAAAGGAACGCATTGCTAGGTTTTTTGGGAAGGATGTCAGCACCACATTAAATGCAGATGAAGCCGTGGCAAGAGGATGTGCACTTCAGGTAATGTAGTTTCCAGCTTTAACCAAACTACAATCGCCATGAAGCCTGGACAGCTAAAGCCAAAGATTTAATATAGTCCAGGCAAAAACCTGTCAGAAATGTCTTTTGAGCTGCTTTCTACTGCTTCTCCTTCCTCTGCTCCATTCACAACTCTCTCTTATGTTTAGAAAGAGATCTGTCAAGCCAAGCAGGAGGTGAGATGCCAACATCTCCTAGGGTCTTCATAGGGTCAGTCTTGCTACTTACAGCTTCTTGAGCTGTACAGCCTTTTGTATTGATTACTAATGGGTGTTGAATATTTATGGTAGGCTGCACCTTCCGTAACGAATGTTAGGGTCACTATGACCATTCTATATTGATGTAGAAAGCTTTCCTTAAAGCTCTGGTACTTGGCCAAGGTTGAAGCAGGTGTTTGAGTTTTTCGAGCACAGACCAGATCATATAGGGTATCAAACCCCCCAAAAGGGTAAGTTGGCTATAAAAGTCCTCTTTCTATTATATCTGTAAATACTAGGCAAATGCATCCTTTTTACAAAGAAGTCCAGCCAAAACGTTTTTTTTTTTTTTTTTTTTTAGCAACTGATGGGGAGGATAAAATAAAGTGTTCTTAACTCCCCTACTCCAGGGTTGGTGTCCACGTACCTCTGCTCTGGTCCCTGTGTCCCTGGCAGTCTCCTAGTCTGGTCTAGGGACCTGGGTCATGACTTGTGAGGCCCGCTCAGCCAGTCAGTAGCCGAGGCGGGACCCCACTATGGCAAGTGACCTCGCACATCACGACCTGGAAGTGGCCAGGAACCAGAGGGCCAGGATGCGGCCACCAACGCTGGAGCAGAACAGATAAGAGCACTTTATTTCTTTTATTCCCTCCAGATAAAAATGGGTTTAGCTGGACTTTTAGGTATTACCAAGCACAGTAAGAGGCAAGTAGGCAGAGACATATGATCTTGTGGCATCTGCAGCTTGAACTGATCTTAATTGAATATATGGCTGTATTTAAAGGCGCATTTTACTGTTCCTTGTCTTGTTGAACTAGAGTATTGCTGTAGAAAAAAGGTGGGATGGGGAGGGAGGAATTCCTTCAATATAGAGTAGAGCACAGAAATGGAGCATAAATAGAGAAAAATGAAATTCACATGGGAGTAGGTATGAAGACCAGATCAAAGACGATCAAAAGATTTAAGAATTCAATGGCAGTCTATTGTTAACACGCTTTCTGGCTGTGTATGTAATTATTTCCCGTTTTCTTCTGCAGTGTGCAATTCTCTCACCAGCCTTCAAAGTCCGAGAGTTTTCAGTCACAGATGTAGTGCCTTATCCCATCTCCCTGAAGTGGAGCACAGAGGCAGATGAGGCTGAAGGGTAAGTAGAAATTGCCTAAGCTAAATGACCTTCTCTTAAAAAGGGGGTTATAGTGGATTAGAAAGTAGTGCCCCACCTGTGGTCAGGTTGTGTGTGGTATTGCTTAAGTCAGGGATGAGGGAATCTTCGTGTGAAGCTACCCTTAAAGGGAATTGAGCTGCAATACCATACACAAACTGAGGATAAGGGTGGTGCTGTTTTAGAAGGAATTGCATATGTTTTTCTAATCCCATTAAAAGGGTATTCGAGTCTTATAATATTTTGTCATTGCTGGGATAACTTACTGATTCATGGACAGGGCACAATCTGAGGTTACTTGGGGGTGAAAGAATAGTTGAGGCTTGGAACAAGCAGACAACTCATCAGTTATTGTAACCTGATCTATTTTCTAGATTTCATGAAGTCTTCAACAAGAACCATCCCGCTCCATTCTCGAAAGTCCTCACTTTCTATAGAAAGAATCCTTTCAAGCTTGAAGCCTTTTATTCTGATCCTGCAAGTGTCCCTTACCCTGAAGCCAGAATAGGTAAGTCTTTATGGGGATTCTGTATTCCAGCTTGATTTGTCGTGTTGGTTTGGAAGCATAGATGGAAACAAACCCTTGACACTGAGTGGTTAGCTAAGGCGTATATTGGGTTCTGTTTCCACCATAACTGTATCCTAAATATGTTTTGTTAACATCATTTTGAAATGTTTAATGTGACATAGCGTATATGAGCTGGTGATGTGTTTGCTTTTATCATATGTGCAGAAGTATTCATAATAGTTTTTCTCCACTTATAGGCCAGTTTGTTGTACAGAATATTTCCCCGTCTAAAGATGGCGAAAAAGCTAAAGTGAAGGTTAAAGTTCGTGTAAACACTCACGGTATTTTCAGTGTTTCCACGGCTTCTGTAGTAGAGAAAATGGAGGTGGATGAAGCTGAAGAACAAGCTGTAGAAAGTGGAGTGGAAGCAAAGAACCAAGGATCTGTGGATGCGATGGAAGAGGATGTAAGTAGTTCTTAGACTGCTGAGCTAAGGAGAGGGATGGGAGTGATGTCCCTGTCTAGGCTGGGTAAGGGGTATTGACCTTTGTTATAGGTGTCAGACATTGTTTGGTCCAATCCCCCCCATCCCACACTGTCTTGATAAGATGACAGTCAAGATGAACATGTGACTGCTCCCATTGTACATAGGATCGGAGATCATCCACATGCTGCATTGTGATAACGTGTATATTGGAAGGCCCTTGTGTGTCTGGTGCATATGTGACTGCTTCCATTTTAACTGCATATAAGAAATGCTTTAACAGTGCCATGTTTTCACCTCCTAATTTCATCTGTTTGTGCCTGGGTTTTTTTTTCTTCAACAGAAGTCTGTCCAGCAAGATCACCCAGATGCTGGACCACAGCCCCAGGTACAAACCGATGAGCAACCTTCTCCTCCTCCTCCCGAGTCCACCAGTGAGGAACACAAAGTTGCTGACACTGAAAAAGTGAGTTTTTCCAGTTCACCTTTTTTGCTTCAGCTTTCCTCCAAAGTCTCACCCTTAATCATCAATAGTTTTTAGTAGTGTCCAAAAACTGCGGCTTGTGCAAGCGTTTTCTCTTAGAACTCTGCAATGTGATGTTCCTTTAGTTTTCTGTTTGTGGATTTCCAGGAAGAACAAGAGAGCATTAGAATGTTAGGGGTGTGTCCTTTACAGTCTGACATTGTCCAATCAGTGCCAGTGTATAGGGACACGCCTCTATGACATAGGGAGTGTGAGAGGAGTTGTCAATTTATTCATATATTTATATAGGAGGAATAAGAGGGGAACGACCTAGTGTAGAGTTCTGGGAAAGGATGCGCCATAGTTGTCTCTTTGTGGCTAATATGAGTATTGCAGAGATGTCAGGAAAGCTGACTGGTTTTCCTTAGAATTGGCTAACATCTGCTTTAGGTATATGTATTGTATTTCAGTAGAGATGAGCAAACCTCGTGCACGCTCAGGTTTGTCCGAACCTGAACGCTCTGCATTTAATTACCTTTGACTGAAGTTGGATGCAGCCCTAGGGAGTCCGTGAAAATATGGATGCAGCCTATAATCTGACTTTTTGTTTTCTAACCTTACTACTTCAGCCATCTGTAATCAAATGCTAAGCATTCGGGTTCGGATGAACCAGAGCATGTTCGAGGTTCGCTCATCTTTATAGTTCAGTCTTTGTGTGCCTCGGGAGGATTTGGTTATCACATCTGTAGATAGTTTCCAAGCTATCTCCAGTGAGCCTGAAATATGCAGTGTATCCTCTGTATCCCTGTTTAAGCAGAAAAACTCTTTCTACCTACTTAGAAATGTTTGCCACCATGTCATTTCTTTGGTCTGTAGCTATAGACTACAGTGCTCCCCCTTATTGCTGTGAATTCAATGTCCCCTTTCCTTTTAGAGCCGGCCCTAGATATCCAAGAGCTGCAATCACATAAGTTGCTCTAAGCAAAGTCCTGATGGAGCCATTCATAGACCCTGCAGGTTGACGTAGTCACTTGAGATACTATAAAGACTTGGTGATTGATAACTATGACTTTTTCTTATTTAGGTGGAAAAGAAGAGTGATAAGCCTCCCGAGGCCAAGAAGCCAAAGATGAAAGTAAAGAATATTGAGGTGCCCATAGAAGCAAACTTTGTATGGCAGCTGGGAAAAGACCTTCTCAATATGTACATTGAGAATGAGGTAAGGGGTTAAAAATTACATATTCATCATACGTCTGGCTTTAAAGAGGTTATCTGGGATTAGAAAACATAGCATGTTCTCAGCTTGTATGTGGCATTGCAGCCCTAGTCTATTGAAGAGAATGGAGCTGAATTTTAATACCACACATAACATGAGGACAGGACTGGTTCTGTCTTCTATTCCTGGATAACCTCTTTAGAGCATATCCATACTAGAGGTCCAACTTGTTTTTTCTTAGTCCTTGGGATAAAGCAATGCTATTGGGTAATAGGGACTGTAGACATAAGCCGTGCCCACACCTTTGCTCAAGACACTTTCTCTAAGATGTATAGTAAGGATCAGCCATGTGGCAGCTTCCTAAGTTTGTTCAGTGTGTTTTATGAGTTCAGACTGTCTTGAAGGCTGTGCAGCTATAATTACCAGTCTCATCCCCTGGCGGCAGTAGTAATTACATATATAAGGCTGTTTACAAGGGCTTTGGAGCATTGCATCTGCACCTGTTTGCTTAGAAATCTCTCTATACCAAATTGCAGGGAAAGATGATTCTTCAAGACAAGCTAGAGAAAGAGAGGAATGATGCAAAGAATGCTGTAGAGGAATATGTTTATGAATACAGAGACAAGCTGTCCGGTCCTTATGGCAAATTCATCAACCAAGAGGTATGTGCATGGATTGCTAGTTCTCTCCCCATCCACCCCAGGTAAAACTTGCCCTTCTGGACAGTTGGCACGAAAAGCTAACGTAATATCCTATTACCCCCTTCCCCAGGACCTGAGCAGTTTTTCTGAGCTTTTGACTGAAACTGAGTACTGGTTGTATGAAGACGGAGAAGATCAGCCCAGACAGGTGTATATTGAAAAGCTGGATGAGCTTAAGGTACGTATACTGTAAGAGAACTGAGTGATAAGCAAACCTCGAGCACACTTTTGATTACCGGTTGCTGAAGAAGGCTGCCTGGAAAACTTGGATACAGCAATGGATTGCATCATTGTTTTCCAGGACTCCCTAGGGCTGCATCCAACTTCAGCCTCCCATAATTTAATGCAGTGAGTCTAATGTGAACAAAGCCTATGTGAAGTTTTTCTGAATAGTCTTCTAATGTAATTCTTGTTCCTTAGTCCAGCGCTTGTTATCATTATAAACTCTGTATTAATGTGGTTCCGTATTTGCATTTTCCTTTAGAAACACGGTAATCCAGTCAATGAACGGTATAGAGAAGCAGAAGAACGCCCAAAATTGTTTGACGATCTTGGTAAAAGGTTGCAGCAATACTCAAAGATTGTAGAAGAATACAAGAACCAGGTATGTGTCTACACTTCATGATTGTAGAGCATAGTTAGTGACTGTACCACCAGGCCCAGGCTGAAGCACTGGAGGCGGGCCGACCCACCCTTAGTGGGAAGAAACCCCAGCCCCTCCATGACAGGACTCCATTAGAATCAATGGAACCCTATCATAGAGGGGCTAGGGTTTCCTCACACTAAGGGTGGGTCAGCCCGCCTCCAGTGCTTGGGCCTGGTGGTACAGTCACTTTAAAAACTTTTCACATCTGTTATAATGGGGAAGGGGTCAGGTGCTGAGATCCCTGATTATTGCTCAGAGCAGAAGTGCTCAGGGAAGTCCTGTGGCCATTGTTTCTTGGAGAGCCTATTTCTTTTATAGAAGTTATTAAAACAAATGTGCACCATGCTCAGCTGAGCGTTTCGTTGACACTAGGGCCCCCACTAGTTTAAATATTTTTGATATGCCACCATGCTGTGTCAAAGGTTTTTAAAAATAGGCACCCTTTTGCTTTCATTTATGACGGGGAGCTAATGTAGTGTACATGTTCCTATTGACAGAGTGAGGCGTATCAGCACATCAGCGCCACTGACATGGAGAAAGTAGAGAAATGTGTCCAGGAATCCATGGAATGGATGAATAACGCAATGAATCTTCAGGCCAAGCAGCGATTAGATCAGAACCCTGCTGTATACAGCAGTGAAATTAAAGCGCAGCTATCTGTAAGTATTGCTAACAAACTTGTGCTGTGTTTGGGATCTGTAACAGATGTGTTTGGATGTGACCCCCTATGGCTGCACGGAGCAGAGATGCGTCTACACCTTAAAAGGTTCCTGATGAGTGAAGCCAAAGAACCATTGCTCTTGGGTTGCCATGTGATAAGTGTCTTATCAGAATAGATGGTAACCTATGCTTTTATTTTATTTAGGCATTGAACAGCAGCTGCCACCGCATAGTAACACAACCAAAACCCAAGACTGAATCGCCCAAATCTGATAAACCGGTAAATGGTATGAAACACAATGAAGACCACAAAGATGAGAAAAACAACACCGTACCTACTTCTCAGCAGAATGGAGACTGCCATCCAAATGAGAAGGAGACTATTGATATGGACTTGGATTAAAGGACTCTGTCCCCTAATCTCCTGTTACAGGGACTCGCTGGAATCTGTTCCTGGTTCTTTGCTCTTTACATGTGTAACCTTCCGTAAATGAAGATTTGTTCCAGTTTGGGTTTTTTTTCCTTTTATTTCCGCCCATTATTTCTGTATTCCGTGACCAAGCACTGTCTAAGGACTATTTATAACAGATGTAAAATTTTTAGATTTTTTTTTTGTGTGTTATGTATTTGTTTCGTTTCATGACGTAGTCTATTGCACAGGACTAGATTACGAGATGCCTTGTTAACTTGGAGGAAAAGAAGAAAAAATTCCTGTGGAATTGTGAACTTCATATTGGGCTTCTGAGCAGATGAACATTACAAAGCACTGAGAAAAGGCAGTGTTTGGTGGAAAAGGATCGGAGGGAGCACATTCTCGTTCTTTTCACGTTTCCTGCATGCCATGAAGAGACCAAGCAAGTCTTCTGGAAATGGCTTTTTGGTTTATAACAAACTCTTTATAACCTTCTTTTTTTTTTTTTTTTTTTTGTTTTTTTTTTTTTAAGCCGAATGCTGAGTTTTGATCACAGCACTGCAGAGATCTGCATTCGTGCATTTTCTTAGTTTTGGCTATTTTAGAAAGCGCAACAAAGTGAAAGATGTGCTTGATAGTATTGTAATTGTTGTGAAGCCTTTACAGAACTTGGTTAATAAAGTTCTATGCTCTATTGAGAACTCTGTGTGTGTTTTATTTTATTAATTCAGAATTGTGTTAAGGCACAGATGTCAAAGCTAAAGATTTGGCTGTCCAGGCATGATGGTATTTGTAGTTTTGCAACAGCCAGAGGGCCGGGATTTTGACACCCCTGTGTTTAGTGGCTGACTGTACCGTTCTGGGCCATGGGCTGTCTAGTATTACAGCCCAAACATATTCACTTCTATATATGATATGTGCATAGTGTAGTTGTTTGTAGGGAGACCTCACCCTTCATTGCAGGTTGTGCAGAAACATGCTATTTTATGCCAAAACTGCCATATGAGAGTGACCTTCCCCAAACCAAAGTTCCTTACAGCATCCATTACATGGAGCTATATCACATAAGGAGGTACAACCAGGTGACTCATATCAGGAGATATAGTTGTATAAACCATTGCATATTGTGATCAGGGTGCTGGATATACAGATGCTAATCTCACACTGGCCATATACTGTATAAGATACATGTTGCACATATCCAGAGGCCAATTTTTTTGCTCTGAGAAAGACAGGCCGCCACCAGAGAAGTTTACTAGGCACTTTCTCAAGTTATTGTTAAAGGGATTTACTCATCTGAGACACTTACGACATATGGGCATTACATGCTATAATGGTGTTTTTACAGAGAGATTCATCTGAAGCCAAAGCCAGGAATGGATTTGAAAAGAGGAGAGATCTGTCTTTCTATTATGACCTGTTCTGTTTATAGCCTGTTCCTGGCTTTGGCTTAAAAAATCTGTCTGATAAATCTGTGTGTAAACACACCCTAAGGCCTTATTCACATATTCCGTAAAGTTGTCCGGGATCACTAATCCACTCTCACGGACAACTTTAGGGCCCAATGAAATCTATGGGTCTATTCAGACGTTCTGTGCCGCGACCTGTACCGCCATCCTTGCCGTAAAAAAAGGGCATGTTCTAGTGCGGACTGCTCAATAGGACTCTATGAGAAATATTTTTTTTCCAATGACTCCATGGATGTTACATCTGTGAAATCTGTGAAAAACCTCGGACCCATGTCGCCTGCACCAACATCACTTTACTTGTGCCCCAGGAAGCCAAAAGAAGGAAGCAGTCAGGCACTAAGCCAATTGAGCTGAGACCTGAGTTCGTCTGTGTGGTGATGCCCTGCCAGGTCCAGACAGCAGGGGGTCTCCTTTGGGTGTTGATGTGCTGCCAGGTCTGGGCGGGGGTCTTTCTTTGAGTGGTAATGTGTTTCCAGATGTGGGACTGGGGGACGGAGTGGGGGGTTGACCTCTCCTCTGTGGGGATGCACTGCCATGTATGGGAGGGGGGACTAAAGAAATACCCCGGGGTAATGTGGTGCACATAATTGAAAACAAAAGATTTGGATGATAGCTGTTGGCCTAATGGTCTGACAGCTGTTTAAAAACAACCTGTCACTAATTTCATGTCAGAATCACGGGCAACATAAAATGCACAGGCTCCCTTGACATTCTTATACAAAATTTACTGCAATTTTGGCTTCAGCTTGGAATTGGGCTTGAAGTCATAGAGGCGGTCCCCGACAGTGATTGACAGATCTCTCAGGATGTGCATAGGTACAGATCAGTCATCCAGGGATGACAGACCACTGCTATGGCTCAGAGCCAACATTGCAAGTATGATAAGTCTGCTACAGATAGTCTCTGTGAATTCTAGAAAGTGTGAAGGAAGCCAGTCAGCGTTTCATCCTGCCCGTGGCTTGGACAGCCTGAAACCAGTAGCAGGTTTCCTTTTAATATACATGGCCAGATTTAGGCACAGAAGCTGCAGACAGGATGGTCAGTAGCTGCAGCCTTTGTACTGGTAATGTTCACGTTCCATCCTACTGTATGGAGGAGTGTTGCCATCTTGCATAATTTATATGAAGCAGCCTGAAGGGAGACTTGGTAACCACTGCAGAATATACAAGGCTGGTTGTCACCCAGATCATTGTTACTATGCAATGGTCCAGGCTCACACTGCTTGTTATATATATATATATATATATATATATATATATATATATATATATATAGCAATTACTCATTACCTACAAGAGGCAATAGTGATAGGATATGTGCGGCTCGGAGCCCTGTCAGAAACTGCAGAGGCATATGAAGAACAGGACTGTGTGCATGTGTGTACAAAGTAACTACTAAAAGGACAGACTGGGTGGACCAAGTGGTCTTTTTCTGCCGACACTCTGTGTGATGAGGTCTTGTTTCTTAGCCAGGCTCACAGGAAATTTATATAAATTCAAGAACTAGATGTGTTATAAGATTCCTGTTACTGCTTAATTCAACCAAAAACAATAAACTATTCATACAGTCCGGATAAGCGTATTACTTCTCCAAACATTTTTTTCGAAAGGTCAGGGACTCTGCTTGTGACGTGTTAACCTGCTCAGCCAATCAGCGACTGGGGTGGGACCCCGCTATGGCCACTGACTGGCTGAGCAGGGCGGACATGTGACGACCCGGGTCCCTGCTCAGAACATAAAGTGGCTGCGAACCAGAGTGGGGGAGAGCAGACCCCTGCGCTGGAGCCTGGGAGATAGGTGCATGTTGTTATGTGCACCCACCTCCTCCCTGACTCTTTTGAAAAAAATGGCCAATGCCGGACTACTCCTTTAAACAGGCAAAATCTTTGAAAAAATATTCTGGTATGCTTCAATTCATGCTGGGTTCACAAATGTCTGGCAATCTGAAGCTATCCCATAAGATAATGCAATAGGCTGGATCTATTGCACCCAGTGCAACTAGGCTGACATGTACCTGAATGCTCTCCAGTCTGGTATACAATATTAAAATACATTGAATGCAATGTTTTTTCTCCCCTCATCCAGCTCAACCAGGTTGGATTACCAGACACGTGTGAACCTGGCCTTACAATGATGTGCTTCCCTACAATCCATGGTCAGTTATCCCCCAGTAGGAGTTGAGCCCACTGTTAATAGGTTGCTGACATTTTAGCTATACACCATGTTTTGTGGAAACCTTTTTACACAGACCATTTAGAACATTCTTTAGCAATGGATCCGCTGATCTCTGCTGCCACCTCACCTCATTATCACACAAATATTATGAATGTTATAATGTGCAAGAAAAGGTGAATATCACTTTGCATTCTAGTTTATTCACATAGGTTTGCACGAAGAGCTTCACTGCAGAAAACCACACGTGCATAGCTGCCACCACATGAAGCTTTGTGATAATATAGAAATATTGCACCTCTCCCCTGCAGTATTATTACCCCATGTGTATACATCCTCAAGACAACTCAATATACATACAAAAAAGTGCACCTGTAATTTGGGGCCATCAGTGTTCAGCACGGTGTGCAGGGACAATTTGAAAAAACTAGCTGAAAGATTGTGTAGTTAAAGCGAATGTAATACTACATTTTGAGGTTTTTACATGAATAGACCAGCGCAGGGATGCTAGTGACGTGGTCATTTTCTGAACCGCCCACCGACCCCCAGTGTGACGATCTTTCCTCTGTGACGTGGTTCCATTGGTTATAATGGAGACGCTTCACAGAGGGGAGGGGGTTTCGTCACACTAGGGGCCAGCTTGCCCACCCCCAGTCCTTTATGCCCAGCTGGTGCTAGGGAATAGACCAGTGCTGTGTGCAGGAACCAGGGGCGGCGGTTCAAAAAAAGGACCACACCAGCAGCATCCCTGTATTGGTAAATTTATGTAAAAACCCCAAAGCGATGTACATAGTGGTACATTTGCTTTCAGTTGCCGTCAGTCATCTCATGAAGATACAAAGCTCTGAAATGGATCAGTACCAGCCACAGACATGTCCGGCTTTTCAAAAGTCACAGAATTACTTTCCAGGTTGAAGTATTGAAGATTGTGAAATGCGTTGGGTCCACCGTGGTCCAGAGGCTTGTGCGCGATCTTGTATTTCTCATGACGTAACCTGTAAATAAATAAGATAAATAATAAGAAAGGAATTCCTAAAAGGCCGGACTAGATAGACCAAGCGGTCTTTTTCTGTCGACAGTCTTCTATGGACATAAGGCGGCACAATGCATCGGTTTCAACAGGGTGTTTCCAAATTTTTGATCTCCTCACATTCTATAATATATTAATTTTATATAAAAAGAGTAAGAGGAATAGTGCATGATAGGAGTGCCCAGGTGACATCCTATAATACCAAGCAAAATAATGCCACAGTATGTGGGGCTCATACTTTGCACTAGCGCATGCTATACGGTGTGGCTATGTGTACAGACTGTATTTTGGAACATTCTTCTGTCGTAAAACTGCTGTTTTACACCTCTAAAAAATGTGGGAAGATAGGCCCAGATTTGCCTGAATTTTGGTGCAATTTGCGCCGAAAGAATCGTCTGGCACCAAGAAACTATACATGACATATTATTTTGTAGAAAAAACAAAGGGCGACAGCGCTCCATGCTATACGGTGTGGCTGTATATATTGTATACAGATTTTAGACAAGATGACCAATAATCACAAACATGAAACTACTTCTGAAGATCATAACAAATATGGCATCTCTATGATTACAGAATATAATTGTGGTACACAGGAAATTAGAAGGGTCCTAACGAAACATTGGGGTATTATTCTCAGTGATCCCATTTTGAAATCAGTTCTTCCCAAACAACCTAATGTTATTTTCCGTAGAACTAAAACATTACGTAGCCATCTAGCACCTAGCAAACTCTGTAAAATCACTTCAGACATGGAAAATAGTAATAATAAAAACAAAAACAAAAATAAAAAAACTAGGTCTGTGGGCACCGTACGTTGTAATGTAGCGAGGTGCTTATGCTGCAATTGGATAACAGATACCCCAGCATCAACATTTACTTCTATAGTCACCAATGAGATATTTTTTGTCCGTGAAACGTATTCCTGTTCATCACAGTACGTTATTTATCTCTTAGAATGCCCATGTCACCTGCAGTATGTGGGACGCACCATTCAGACGGTGCGTTGCCGCATGAACAAGCATCGAGCTAATATTAAAAATTCATTTTTTTTGCATAGTGTCTCTCGACACTTTTTTCTCAAGCATAATTCTGACCCTAGTAGTTTGAGACTCACTATTTTGGAACGTATAGGAGAGAATGTTCCCAATAGATATAAGCAGCTCATTAATAGGGAATCGTATTGGATTTTTAAACTTTGCTCTTTGTCACCAGATGGCTTAAATGAGACATTAGAAAATACGAAGGTATAATTTTAATTTTATATACTTGTTTCATACATATATATATATATATTTTATATACATTATTTATTATTTTTTATATATATATATATATATATATATATATATATATATATATATATATACTTTTTATATACTCTTTCTTATATATTGTTGTATTTTATGTAATGTAGTATATGGCTATATGCCTTCCTTTATTGGTGTCACAGGTGTCTGTGTTGATTGAAGTGGGAGGTTCTGAGTTCCCCTCCCCCTTTTGATGTCATTTTGGTTTGTGATATATATTGCTGTTTTGTTTTGTCAGTATCATGACTCTTGAGAAAGGAACCGGTGCGGTTCCGAAACGCGTTGAGTCTCCACAATAAAACATTTTTATTACTCACTGTGCCTCGATCTCAATTTGGACCTGCGCCCCATAATCCGTGTAGTCTGGAGTTGGAGGTTGTTTATATTATTTTGTAGACACTTTTCCAATGAGTCAGTGAAAATCGACATGACCTCTGTAAAAGTGGGGAGTTTTGTTTAAAGGAGCCGAGGCCTAAACTATTGTGGTTTGAGTTTGTCTAAACTTAGACAGCCAGATTTATCAAATAGCCTGAACTATTGTGATAAATTAGGAGACTGTCTAGTCTTGGTTTTCACTAAGAATAAGTAAAGTAAGTAAATAAGTAAATCTGGGCCATAGCTTGTCTACTAATTTTAAGGGTGCCTTCACACCTACCGTATCACAGCGGATTTGACAGTGCGTATTTAATGCTGTGTTCATTCATTTAGTTAAATCTGCTGCGGATCCGCAGCGGATTTTCTCCTGCGATACGGTAGGTGGGAAGGCACCCTAAAGGGGTATTCTTAGAGGTCCCTCACACAGGACCTACTCTATTAAAAGTGGGTTGTTGCTAAAAAAAGTGCAGTGCTCATTTGGGTGGACCGGGTCAGTCCACATATCACATGCAGAGTAGGTTCAGGTTTGCGTGAATTTGGATGCTCTTTGTTTGAATCCTAGTTGCTGGAAAAGAATGATGCAACCCTAAAGCTGCCTGGAAAACATGGATACAGCTTATGTGAACCTGAACGTACTGTAAGTTCACTCATCTCTAATCACATGGTAATATATAGTCTGTAATATATCAGTTTTCTATCCTAAAACATTAGACAAGGAAGTGAGGACCCACATGTTAAACCTGATCGCCCTTCTCCAACCTTAATGGGTGCCATTTACCCCCTTTAGGACACTAGAGGCAGCCTCCTAGCAATACTATGCAGGCTTCCAGTGGATTTACATGGCAGTGATGCTGAAATAAGTGCCAGATGAAGTCCTCATTTCCCCTTCTGTCGTCTGCACAATATATACAGATAATTCATTAATCCACAATGAACCTGCAGGCACAGCCGCAATCCTTTTATGAATTATCATTTATGATGTATTGAGCTGTAAAATAACAGAGGTTACTGGGTTATTGAGCTTTCTTCTTCGCAATTACTTTCCTTTTTAGTTCAATGTAGGGAACATTTTGCACCGAGATAAGAAATCCCAGGACATTTAGGTTGTATCGATAACAGAACAGAAAATTATTCACATAGCAGCTGAAAGGGTATGGAGGAGTTCCCAACATATACTAGGAAAATGACAGCTTCTATTCTCTAACTCACTGCTAGATTCTACCTCCAATAATGAAGCAAAATATGATTTTATATGTAAGATTTCCCTTCAAAACCCCTTTAGGGTACAAACCCACTTGACGTATTTGCTGCGTGAATCAGTCTTAAAAATAAGCAGGCAAAACGCAGGTTGGCTTTATACGATTGTTCTGCGTTAAAATACGCAATTGCGTATTTTTGAAGCGTGAAGCTTGTTGTTAGCAAAGCATCAGTTAACAACCTGTGCGAAAAACGCATGTAGTTTCACGCTTCAAAAATACGCAATTGCATATTTTAACGTAGAACAATTGTATAAAGCCAACCTGCTTTTTGCCTGCTTATTTTTAAGACTGATTCACGCAGCAAATACGTCAAGTGGGTTTGTACCCTTAAAGCGAATCTGTATCACCCAAAAAGTGCCCCAAAACCCTCTAACGTTTGTTAGCTCTCCCCAATCCATGCCTGGTCCAGTGGTCTATCTGTCTCTTGGGACCACTGTCTAGGGAATAAACTTATTTTATTTAGGTGGTGCAGTTTAGTGCCGTGTCAAAAGGGCGGGGCCTAGAGAATCCGTGCCCTAGGCCTGCCACATTTCTCTTCTTCCATGGCCTGGATATTCATGTTCTGAAGGCTTAGTGTTGCTCTAGGCCCTGCCTCTTAGTGCCACCTTCCACTACCTGAATAAAAGAGTTTTTTTTTATGTGAACACAAGCTCCAGGAGACAGATCAGATCAGGCATGGGTGGGGAAGAGCTAACGAATGGTACCAGGGGGTTGAGGATTGTGTTCGGGCGATACAGATTCACTTTAAATTGATCAGTATATTGTGTGCACATAGCCTGACTCTGTGCTGCAGATCCGTGCACAAAGTATCTCTGTTCCCTCCCTCTAAGGACAATCATAATCTTATGGCCTATCTTAGTGATAAGCAATAATGTTATCTAATAGGAATACCGAGAAGGTCATTTGGGTGGCCATGGGCATCCAAAAATCTGCTGGGCTCAGCCTAGGGCTTATGCCTCTTTGTTCTAGCAGTTGTCTGAAATTACAATTGATACATTTAGTGACAATCTAAAAATTTTTGTAAAAAATAGGACAAAGTATTTTTCTAAATTTAAAATTCTCGTCTTGTAAAAACGTCTACTCTTAAAAACAAAAGTCTACTTTATGTATTTATTAACCCCTTGCCCCAAAATGACGTCCTGGGACGTCATGAAATGCCAGTGCTTAATGCATCATGACGTCCCAGGACGTCATGAAAGTAAACAAACACTGTGCAAAATCGCACAGTGATGTTTACTGTTTCTGGGCACCGGCAGGACCCAGGGTCTCCTAGCAACAGCCAGGAGACACACCTGGGCCCCGACGGTCAGTTTAACCCTATAGATGCGGTGGTCAGTACTGACCGCGGAATCTATAGGATTGACAGGAGGAGGGAGCTCCCCCTGTCACCCATCGGGACCCGTGCAGTGTGATGGGGAGTCCCGACGTGTGGCTGAGTCTGCTCATAATCAGTGGAGCATGGCCCCCCGGCGTATCTGCAGATCTGACCCCCGCGCCCCCCCCCCCCTCCCGCTGAGTACATATAGTAGTATATAGGAGTGACAGGAGGAGGGATCTCCCCCTGTCACCTATGGGGACCCTCACAGCGCGATCGCGGGTGTCCCCCAGCTTGTGGAATCAGTGCACCAGTAACAGCAGAAGCCTGTGAGATCGCGCCGAAGGCTTTGTCTCACACACTGACACAGTGACAGCCTGTCAGATCCTGCGGCGCGATCTCACAGTAGCGATCTGTGCAGTAGTTACTGTAGTGTAGTGTAGTGTAGTAGCAGTTACGATCGCGGGGTCCCGATGTGTCCCCCAGCTTGTAGAATCTTTGCATCAGTAACTGCTGCTACTACTACACTACACTACAGTAACTACTGCACAGATCGCTACTGTGAGATCGCGCCGCAGGATCTGACAGTCTGTCACTTAGTGTGTGAGACAGAGCCATCGGCGCGATCTCACAGGCTTCTGCTGTTACTGGTGCACTGATTCCACAAGCTGGGGGACACATCGGGACCCCGCGATTGCGCTGTAAGGGTCCCCATAGGTGACAGGGGGAGATCCCTCCTCTTGGTACTCCTATATACTACTATATGTATTCAGCAGGAGGGGGGGGGGGGGCGCGGGGGTCAGATCTGCAGATACGCCGGGGGGCCAGGCTCCACTGATTATGAGTAGGCTCAGCCACACGTCGGGACTCCCCATCACACTGCACGGGTCCCGATGGGTGACAGGGGGAGCTTCCTCCTCCTGTTACCACTATAGATTGCACACAGATTACCACTATAGATTGACCCTGTGATAGCTAGTATAACACATAGTAGTACATCAGAATTGATATGTGCTATACCTGTCAATGTCAGGCTATAGCACATAGCAGTACTGATAAACTACTTTTTGTTATACTAGCTATCACAGGGTCCTGATGTGTGCCTGCACTGTGTACCTGCTAAACATGGCCCCCAGTATGGTAACCTGTGAGATTGCGCCACAAGCTCTGTCTCACAGGCTGTCAGTGTAAAACTGACAGGTATGGCACATAGCAGCACTGATGTACTGCTATGTGCTATACTAGCGATCTAACAATTGCAGCGTTTAGTCCCATAGGGGAACAAAATAATAAAGTAAAAACATAAATAAAATAATAAAGTAAAAAATGTAGATTTTATCTTTCATGGCAAAATGCTTAAGACTTTCCTCCAACACCTGTGAGGTCTAAATGCTCATTACACCCCTAGAAGAATTTTATGTGATGTCCAGTTTCCAAAATCGTGTAATTTCTGGGGGGTTTCCTCTGTAATAGCATCATGGGGGGTGCTGCAAACGCATATGGTCCCTAAAAACTGTTTTAACAAAATATGTGAGAAGAGCATCTTTCCCCAAACAACAGTTTGTGACCCATATAGGGTACTGCCGTACTCAGAAGAAATTGGGGAACATATTTTTTGTATTATTTCCTTGTCTGTCTTATTATATTAGAAATTTTAAGCCAAAAATGAATTTTACTGGAATATTTTTTCCATTTTCATTGCCCACTGCTAAATACTTTCTCCAAACACCTGGGGAGTGCTTATACTTACTACACCCCTGGATGATTAATTTGAAGGGTTTAGTTTCCAAAATGGGGTCACTTGTGGGGCGGTCCACTCTGCTGGTACTACAGGGGCACTCCAAGCGCATGTTGCACCCAGAAACTGCTCCATGAAAATATACACTGAAAATGCAAGAGGACACTCCTTCCCTTCTAAGCCCTGCCATATGCCCAAACATGGTTTATACCCCCATATGGGGTATTTTTGTACTCAGGAGAACTTGCGTTACAAATTTTGGGGTGCATTTTTGCATATGTTCTTTGTGAAAATATGAAATTTTAAACTAAAAGAAAATATTAATGGAAAAAAAGCCAGTCTTTAATTTTTTATGTCCTAATAAGAAATGCTTTCCTCAAACACCTGTAAGGTCAAAATGCTCACTACACCTCTCAATTAAATCATTGAGGGGTGCAGTTTTTAATATGGGGTGAGTTATGGGGGTTTCTAACATACAAGCTGCTCCAATTCACTTCACAAATGGACTGGTCCCTAAAAAAATAGATTTTTGAAATTTTCATGAAAATGTGAAAATTGCTGATAAACTTCTAAGCCTTGTAGCATCCTAGGAAAATAAAATATGTTAACCAAATCATGCAAGCACATAGCAAACGTATTGCTAATGTGACTTAGTAACTCATTTATGTGGTGTGACCTACTTTTTTAGAAGCAGAAATTTTCAAAGTCATACTAATGCAAATTTTTCAAATTTTTCATAACATTTTGCACTTTTTCCCCACAAAACACCAAAAATATTGACTGATTGAATACAATAACATAAAGTACAATGTGTCACGAGAAAACAATCCCAGAATTGTGAGCATACGTTGAAGCATTGCAGAGTTATAATGAAATGAAGAGAGACAGGTCAGATTATGAAAAATGAGCTTGGTCATTAAGGCCAAAACATGCTGCGGAGGCAAGGGGTTAAACATCGTATTACTTTTTACGGCTATGTTTCCACGCAGTATTTTTACTCAGTATTTTGCAACCAAAACCAGGAGTGGATTGAAAACACTGAAAGGCTATGTTCACACACTTGAAATTTAGTGGATGGTTGTCATTTAATGGCAAATAATTGCCGTTATTTTAAAACAGCGGCCGTTGTTTTGAAATAATGGCCGTTATTTGCCATTAAATGGCAGCCATCCGCTCAGTGTGTGAACATAGCCTTTCTGTGTTCAATCTGTCCAATCCACTTCTGGTTTTGGTGGTTGCAAAATACTGAGCAAAAATACCGTGTGGGAACATAACCTAAAGATGTAAGAAGGCAATTTTCAGAAAAAAAAAACTGTAGGCATGAAACCAACATAAATCAGGCCATTTTACGAACAACACTGGAAGTATTCACAATGACATTTAGAACAATTATTAACCCAATATGAAATGGAAATGTCTCCTCTTACGCATGGAAATATTTTGTTTGGGTGACCGGCTTTCCTATTGCATGGTACATCTCACCTTTTCCCACTGCCACAGGAGAGATTCTGCTTGTTGATCTCCTCCTGGATATCTTCTTCTGTTATAGTTAGCAGTAAGGACTTTGCATTGTAGTTTATTTCATTCTGCAGAATACATCACAGATATATGACACAGGAGACTCGGGTTTGCAGGTGTAATGTAAAAAAAATGTTATTGCAGATTGGACCATAAATACAAAATGTTACTCGTAGCATTTATGGGAGGACACTGCGGAGAGATTACTGCGCTAAGAATGGGATTTTCTTATTCCTAAGGTTTTTAAACAGAAATGGGCCTCCTGCTATTGCTGGTATATATGGTAATATTTTCCTTTCCATCCCAGGACATGACAGTCCAGTGTATACTGCTCCCCTTACCCCCTTTGCATTCTCTGTAGAAGTGTTGGTGCCATGGCAAAGGGGCAGGGCCAAGAGAACCAGTGCCCTAGGCCTGCCACACCTCTGTCCATCTGTCCGTGGGCATGTTCATGTTCTGAAGGACTAGGCCTGCTAGGGTTGCTCTAGGCCCTATCTCTTTGACATAGTGCCACGCGGCACTGCCCGAATAAAAGAGTTCTTTATACGAACAGCGGCTCCAGGAGGCATGGATGGGGAAGAGCTAATGAATAGTACCAAAGGTTTGGGGGCAGTGTTCAGGAAATACAGATTCCCTTTAAATTTGTCAGTATACTGTGTGCAGATCCTCGCAGAAAGTATCTCTGTCCTCATTCCCTCTCAGGATTGATGGGGTTCCCAGAGATCCCTCAACAATCATAATCGTCTGGCATATTTTAGTAATAATAAATAATGTTATCTAATGGGAATACCGAGAGGGTCAGAAGAGAAGGGCATCTAAAAATCTGTTGGGCTCAGCCAAATGTCTGGACCTCCACGGACATAAACATCTGTCGATTAGAGGGGTCTTAGCACTGAGATCCTGACCAGTCTTAACTCTTTACACATCTGTGCAATATGTCAGAAGTTAATATACATGACAGTAATGCTTTATTGTGCATGGGCCCCTTTAATCCTCAATCTTGGCAATCCTTATATATACCTTTATATCTGATGTTTCCTGTGGCTCCTCTTCCTCTTGAGAAGTCACTTCTTCAGGCTCATCCGTGGGCTGCTCCAGCACTGGATGCACGGGCATGCTCTCTGGGTCAATGAGGATCTCATACGGCACCATGGGATGTTTCCAAGATGCCGGAGTGAACACCTCCCATGGATCCTCCTGGCCAAACGTCCCTGGAATAATATAGGAGCTGTCAGTATAAGTTCTATAACCTCCGTCTATTAGTGCAGTAACTATCCCGTGTGTAACTATTGGTTATAAGGATTAAAATCTTTCCACACAGTTCTGCTAAGGGAAACACGTTTAATCCTTTAGCTACTAAATTGCTGCTTTAGGATTAGTTGGCAGAAAACTTCATGCCAGGGAGCTGGCACCGTCATGTACCAAACAGTTATTTATTATTGGGTCTCTGTGGGGCACAAATGATACAACACACCATCTGTAGAAAGAAACATTTATATGACCCAGCAGCGATGATCTATTATTTAGTGGGTTCTGCGAATAACTGCTGTAAAATATTCAATCAATACATAGATATGTAGAATATTCAGTACACAAAAGATCTGGGTAACACAAATATCCTTTTTTATCATTTTTTTTCTAGCAGAATGACAATAGTGGCCCTGCTGTGGGCCCATATTGCACCTTCCATAAACCTTCAATCTTGATACAGAGGCATTTAGAGGTTTTCTTATCTTGGATTCTGTATAAATCTATGACATTTTGGCATGTTCGTTGACATGGTCTAATGCACCCATACAGGGTCTGTGGGACCAAAGAGGTCATTATTGTCTTTTAGGATAGTGCCAGAAAGACATGTTGGTAGCCAGCACCCTGCTCTGTACTGATGAGGGGAAACAACCCAAAACTGCTGTCTACAGATGGTTAAGTTCCCTTTCTAAGGAGCTTCTGGCTTGGCTCATTAAATCCCCAGTCATGTTCTAAGGCTTCTTAAAGGAGACAAACCCTGATTAGTAGATAAAGATAAAGATCATCTGACATATCTGTGTGATCTGTGCTTGGTGGTAGAGGAAGTACATAGACTTTTATGGACCAAAGTTAAACTTTGCCCTTTTTGATACAGTAAATATATTATTATACTTTATGCTTATTATGTCAATTTTGCCCCATTCCTGCTTGACCCCTTATGCTTAGGATTGTAAAATGACGGGGATGGGGGTGGGTAGGGCGTATTACGGCACCAAACCACCTAATTTACATATGAATAAAAAAGAAGGTAAGAAAATTACCTTCATTCTCAGTGTCGCCAGCCCAATGGGAACATAACAGCAGATTCTTCTAACCTGTTGTTATTTTTCCTTTAATTTACCAAAAATGACTCCAGAAAAACAACTCTACATTCTTGGTCAGTAGGTGTCTTCCTTCTCTTCTATCTGCTGTTCACTGCCTGTTGCCAGGGGAAATATGTCTCTAGTAGCAGATAGACAAGGACTGAACACAGGATGCGAGGGTGGTGGCTAGACTGTAGTGTGTTCAGGGGCCAGAAAAAGTCTACATGCTTGCACCCTAAGTCTAACAGTGTTACACATTGTGAACAGTCCTGCCTGAAAGGTAAACTGAGGTTTTTCTCATATCTTCGCAGCACCAGCTAGGGGCTTAGTGTCACTCCTTCCATGCTGTGCTGCTGCTGTTTATTTCTTTTTTTGCTCAAATAGCACATAGAGAAGCCAGTGCATCAATAACCCCTTCTCTTTTCACATGCCATCTATAGTGGTGTATTGTAAATCATCCCCCAGCACAGTTCAAGCCTGTTCAGTCCTATGCACTTTCACCAGAACTATGTTATGGCATAGCTGAGAGGAGTGGGTGATGCGCTATGTAAAGTCCAGGTGCTGGCCGCAGTTATCTCTGAATCTCAAGAACTAGTTGATAACAAAACATGGCTGCTTTCTTCCATAAACAGCATCTCTCCTGTCCTCAGTTTAGGCAAGGTTTTGCAGCCTAGTTTCATTGAAGTGAAATGGGATAAACTGTAATACCACAAACAACCTGAAGCCAGGAGTGGTGATGTTTCTGCAATAAATAGTTATGCTTTTTCTAATCCTGGATAACCTCTTCAATGAATGTCTATGCAACATTTATCCTGGGCGGTTACATTCTAAAACCACCGATACAACAGAGCACCTTTCACCACTTCGAATTAAGTATGTACAGGTATACAATACGCGTCAAAATAAACAATCCCCCTAAAACTTAGCTTTCATTCTGGTGGTTTAAGAAACACCCATAATTAGTGTCCCCATACCAAAACTATTTACATATGATAAAAAAGAATCATACACATCCGGAATGTATTGATCCTTTATTAGTAATGCAAATCAGGCAAAATCGTGTAAGAGTAGCGATCACACCTCAATGCCCAAGAATGAGTATCCATGTAAAAATGTAAGGGAAGTCTCCCAACGCATTTCTGCCCCTATTCTTAGTGGCGTCTTCAGGGGAGTAGGTTCTGCCACTGCAGACGCTGAATACATCTATAGTCCGAAGCTGTGTTGGGGCATGCAGTACTTTGCTGTATAAGCTGCCACTGCAGTAACTCACTGACATGTACAGGGGAACACAATTCTCCTGCATACTACTCCATAAGGCACACTGATTTCACGGCCAGTGAGTAGCCGTATGACGGCCTGACCACATTTGTATCTCGGCTTGCCCTTATATATATATCTAACACAGTGGCATCTAGTATAAACCTTAGTCATAGGAATGATATATGTGACAAGGTGCACTAATACTCTGCTGTTGCCATAATACTGTGCATAATATTATTGTATCCAGGAACCTCTGATACATCCTGTAGAGGTCAGTTAACTTACTCCCCTGATGACGCCACTAAGAATAGAGGCAGAAACACGTTGGGAGACTACCCTTACATTTTTACACGGATACTCATTCTAGGGCATTGAGGTGTAATCACTACTCTTTTGCATTACTAACAAGGATCAATAGATTCCAGATTTGTATGCTTATTTTTTTCATACGTAGATAGTTTTGGTATGGGGGACACTGATTATGGGTGTTTCTGAAACAGCCAGAATAGAAGCAAATTTTTAGGCTTTTCCCACATTTTTTCTGGTACATCTTTCACCACTTGAAAGAACTCCACCTGATGGCTCTGTACACAGCTTTTATGAGTTCTTTCCGTATGTATAATCCCGTGAAGCTCCACATTAGCCGGTTATTGATAGGTAGCAAGGAACATGATAAATGAGCAGCAAGGGGCTTGATTATTCCCAATGCTGTCTAGAAATCTGCCATGTTTCTACCATTATTTCTCAGGGGTGTCAGCAGGAAACAACAGAGATCTGACACAGAAATGATGAAGTCTTTCATCTTATAAATTAAATGTTTTTTTTCCTCCTACTTGATAGACACCAACACTAACAATTATGCTGTAATTGGGCCTCCTATTTAGCTTCTGTACTTCACAGGTTGCCATAATGAGTTCAATCCTATTGACAGGCTGTATAATCTCCCCGGATGCCGCCTAGCCCCACTGATTAATGTAGATATCTGTGTTACTTATGGGCAAAGATTACAAGATAACTGGATCTATTAACTCCAGTTCAAATTGACTGAGAGTACTTGCAAGTCAATTTCCTCCAGGGAGCGTATGCTTTCTGTGGATGCCAAAATTCAGTCGAAGCCAACTACAGCAGCTAATTCATTGTAGGAAATTAGCGGCACCATTCACAAGGATGTTTGGCTGGGAGGAATGCTATGACTGATAGCTGCCAGTATCTTAATAGACGCAAATAGCTTATGATGTTAAACGGAGTCTGTCAGCTCTGTATCCAGCTCAGAGCTGCAAACATGGGCATAAAGCCGATAGGGAGCGAGAATAAACTGCTTCCCCGCTTGAGTGTCATGGAGTCCACGCTGTAGCATGCATGTCTCCTCCTGCCCCCACTACCCTGCACTGATGTACAAGGCTCAATGCTAGAAGCCGAGCTCAGTGCTTCAATTATGTAAGGCAAGAATTCATATGGTGGGCTTGGATGGAAAACATGATTTTATAACTTTGCAAACAGCAAGTCTTTTTCCAATCTCCCTATAAGTTTTCTGCCCATGATATAGAGCAGAATTGCATAGGCAGATACAGAGGTCTAAGGCCCAAGTAGTGCATTTCTGGGTCTCTGGTACATAGTCTTATTCCAAGTCCATTCAGTGTCATTGTCTATAGAAACCCATTGGTTGTTTGCTCCATTCTAAAGAATTATTGTTGAGCAGATCTTGTTCGGTTTCTGTAACGTTATCCGAACTCGAATGCTCAACATTTGATTCTCCATGGCTGCCCCAGGGCTGCCAGGGAAAACATGGAGACAGCCTATTGCCATGTTCACACGGCGTATGACACCGGCCGTTCTCTGACCCGGCCGTGTCATAGAACGTCCGGTGTCAGTGAAGATTTGTGCTGAATTATGATGCGGGCGCATCCGTGTGCGCCCGCATCCCAATTCACCATAGCCGACAATGGAGAATGCGGCCCGGGCTGTACTTTCCATTGTGTTACCTGTCAGGCTTGTGTGGCCACTATTCAATGAATAGGGGCTGCACAAAACTAACATGTCAGTTTTTTGTGCGGCCGCTAGGGATCCCGGACGAAGTGTATACTATATGTATACATTCCGGCTGGGATTGCCTCAGATTGCACTGCACGTAACTTGTGTATTAATCAGGGCTGTTGTTGCAAATCAGCAACAACGGATGTGATTACTATTGAACTTACGTCGTGTAAGCATGGCCTATGGCTGTATCTTTTTTTTTTTCAGGACTCTTTAGGATTGCATCCAAGATCTGCAGCCACAGGGAATGAAACGCTAGAAGTTTGGGTCCGGATGATGTTGCCAAACCTGAACATTTTGGGTTTCTCATCTCTGTGAACCCAACTAGCATTTTTCTTGCTTGACTATGCCCAGTGTACTGAGAGAACCATGGGCATCAGAGTAAATTTTGGTCCTGTCCTGCAACACTTAGACCCCAGACCCAGATTTCAGGCCATGTTCACATGGGTTATGAACCGTGTCAAACAGCGGCTGGTGTCTGACATGTTCCCCGGCCGATACTGCGGTTGATTTTAATTGGAATGCGGGCACATTCAGGTGTGCCCGTGCTCCAATTTGCCATAGACCACAGTGTAAAGTACGTCCGGGAGCCATACTTTACACTGTGAGTACAGCCTATTTTATATGGCCGCTGTTTACCAAACATTGGCCACATAAAATAGACCTGTCAATTATTTTGTGTGACCGCAGGGTGAATACACTACTACGGCCGCTATTCCATACACTTACATGTAATCGATTGCGGTCAATAAGCAACGCCTGTTGTTTCAACCTGCAGTATCGGCCAGGTGAACATGTCAGACATTACCTGTTGTTTGACACTGCCATGTCAAACAACGACCGATGTTCTCACAGTGTGTGAACATGACCCGACACCTAGTTCTTCTTCCTCCTTCCTTGATTTTGTAGACATGGACGGTCCAGTTCTTTCAGTAAACGACCATCCTGAATGGCTCACAAGCCACGTAGGCAGCTCAGCAACTGCGAAATGGAGTAAAGCAGATGACATCTACCCTATCCATATCCTGGCATGCATCAGTCATTATAGTCATGTATAACACCTAAACCTCCAATGTGTGACTATTTGTGCAGACTGTATGGAACCCAATGTTTCATCATTGTTGCCTATTGAGCTTTCCTTTCTCGGTTGACATTTCTGGCATTTTACAGTTTATTCCTTATTCTAGTTTTACACACCCTGATTTAGACACTTTGTGCAGTATTGTTAACATAAATTGACTAATGGTAAGAATATAGTGACACATATAAAGTACAAACCTATAAATTCTCCATCGATGCTCCAGAGGCGTGCTGTACAGTCTAGTGATGAAGACAGCACAACCTTATCCTCATCTATCACTTCAAGTCTAAAAAACAGAAATAAAACATTGTTACAGGTTTGAATACTGCATAGAAAGACCTTGGGTACATAATACTTAAAGGGATTTTTTTTGTAAATAATTATAATCAGGTGATAAAAAAAAATGTACTCAAGGATTTGCTTAGCTAATCCCTTGCTGCAGCTGTGTTCCCTGTTATTGTAGTGGCTGGGGTGACCCTGACTGCAAGTGCCCTTGAACAACTTCTGAAAAGCCACATCTTCTTGAAGAGGGACGGCAATCTGAAAATGTGTTATTGTGGGGCAACTCTTATTCACCTACTACATACAGACATAAAGAGCAATACTTAATGGAAAAGAATAGACGGCGTTCCATAGAAAGGATCGGTGAGTACAAAAAACCGGTGACGCTAACACAGGCAACTTTCACCTTAAGGAGACAATAGAGGCACAACTTTCATGATGGCAAATGAAACAGGCCGCAGCCGCTCCCTATCTCCACAAGGCATGATAATAACAGAAATAAGGGCTTCCTCTGCACCATGGGTATGATGGGTGCCGGTCCGAGGGCAATGAACCATAAAAGATGATGTCTGATAAAAGCTGATTTATTAGAACCAACGCGTTTCAAAACTGATCTGGTTTCTTTTTCATGTGACACTCTTGAAAAAGAAACTAGATCAGTTTTGAAATACGTTGGGTCTAATAAATTACCTTTTATTGGACATCATCTTTTATGGTTCATAGCCTCGGACCGGCGCCCATCATAAAGAGCAATACTGGCTCCAAATGTAATAAAATCCACTTTAACGTATCAGTGAATGTTGGTTTGTAAAGGTTACCGGGGATGAGTAAATCATACTATGGTACAAACAGACCCCAAATCTCGATTCTTCAGTACAGCAAACCAATCTGGTGTGTGCTATCCTATTTACTTGTTGCAGTAAATATTATTCTGCCTGCAACATCATCCGGCATACCCAGTTTGGTGGTGGACCAGAGATGGACTGTGGAGGCATATACATGAAGGGCCACACAATCCTCTGAAGGCCATTGTTGGACCTTACTCCGGTGCAGGACAATGACTGGCCTCATGTTCTAGTGCATTCAACACCACCAAGTACCACCACAGGAGCTCACTTATGTCTTGATCTACTGTTGAGCGCTTTTACTAGAAGCCTATAGTGACTTCTTTAGCTGGTCTCCCGGAGATCAGTGGATTGTTTTACAGTGGTGGTCTACTAGGCCTTGCTTCCAGCTACTCCACACTGATGAGGGGCAACAACCACGAAAAAGCTGTCTGTGGATGGATACCTGGCTTTGGTACTTCCCTTCTCATATCCTGGAAAAAATTGAGTTGGATATTGACCGAAAGGGCCACTTAATATAGTTGGTTTTGGTGGTCACCTTACATGAACCACCCTTTTGCTAGGTCCTTCTCTGGAGAGATATCCAGCTAGTCCTGTGAGTCGAGACTTGTGGACTCTTTTTGCATATCTGCTCTAGTTTTAGGAGGAGATCTTCCAGAACACCACGGTCGTTTCATCATAAGCATGCTCAGATGTTGTTGGGCGTACATACAGACACTTGGGGGTAATACCCAAAAGTCACATTATAGTAACACAGTGACAGTGTATCAGGGAAATAGAGCGCCTGGTAAGCACAGGGAGGAAGGCAGCTGTTTACTTTCACGTAGCCTTATGTCGGGAGGGTACAATAACATTTCACTGGAGTGTCCTTTTGGGTATGTGTATACTACGGAATACACGCAGAGACTTCAAGCGGATTCCACTGCGCGGCCTCCGCTTCTGGTTCCACCCGTCCGATAGACTCGCTGACGAATTATGCCGTCCGCCCATGTCAATTCTTTGATCTATGGGACGGGTGGAACTTCAAGCGGAGGCCGCATGGCAGAATCCGCCTGAAGTCTCTGCGCGTATTCTATAGTGTGCACATACCCTAAGTGTAGCTATAAGAATAGTCCTAAAAACTGGATCCAACTGTGATCCCAATTTTTGATTTTTGGTGCAATCTGGAACCCAGCTCTCCATTGGCTGATGATTTTGACCTCTGATATGTCATTTTCTTCCCGACAAATTATACAAATTTATATCAGTTAACATTTTCATCAGGATCCGATGTGTGATAGAAGCGCGATGTGCCGTGTGAGTTACGATACATAAATGATGCTAATTTGTAGTCACATTCAATTGCGTTTATAGTCTTCAGTTGTTCAGAGCCGCCACTTTCATTGTCACTTTCCTTTATGCCGTTCCTCTCCGGATCCTCACAGCCTTCACCTTCATTGTCTCATCCTCGGCATTGTCTTCAGATCTTCACCACCATTGTCTCACTCTCCTTCATTGTCTTCAGATCTTCATAGACTTCACCTTCGCTGCTCTTGTTGGTACACTCAGGGATATTCTTCCTTTCAAGAAGAACGCCATCTTTTTATGAAGCGAATGGAAAAGCTTTTATTTGCCAACAGTCTCTTCATGAGATGTTACTGTGTGGGCGATGTTTACAACAGATTTCCAGCTAGATTAGTTTGACAAGAAACACTAATGTCTCCCACTTTGAAAAATTATATATGCCTACAAAGTCCGGGATGTACTCCAAGAAATCGGAGATTATTAATATCACTTAGAGACACCTACTCGTAATTTGGCTCTAATCATATGCGTCAGAAGTGTGAACTGTACACAAAGGATGAAGGGAGTAAGAACTCCTGTGAACTAGCCGCGAATATTAACGTAATTGTATGTAGGAAATGCAAATATGTTGTCATGACTCACCCATGCATAACGCATTTGTAATGGGTCTGTGGTTTTATTTTTTTCCATATTGCGAATATCAATGAATCCTAAGGATGTGTTAATGGCTTTATAAAGAAAATAAGTCTTGAAAACTATCTCGTAGATCAGACTAGTGGTGCGTTTACACAGACAGATTTATCTGACAGTTTTTCGAAGCCAAAGTCATCAACAGACTATAAGCAGAGAGCAGGTGATAAAGGAAAGACTGAGATTTCTCCTCTTTTCAAATCCATTCCTGGCTTTGGCTTCAAAAGTCTGTCAGATGTGTCTGCGTAAACGCACCTTGAGGCTGGGCTCACACTACGTATATTTCAGTCAATATTGTGGTCCTCATATTGCAACCAAAACCCGGAGTGGATTAAAAACACAGAAAGGATCTGTTCACACAATGTTGAAATTGAGTGGATGGCCGCCATTTAATGGCAAATATTTGCTGTTATTTTAGAACAACGGCTGTTATATTGAAATAATGGCCGTTATTTACTGTTATATGGCGGCCATCCACTCAATTTCACCATTGTATGAACAAATCCTTTCTGTGTTTTCAATCCACTCCTGGTTTTGGTTGCAATACTGACTGAAATATACTGACTGAAATATATGTAGTGTGAACGCAGCCGGGCCCCGGCTGGGTTCACACTATGTATATTTGAGGCTGTATTTGGTCCTCATGTCAGGTCCTCATAGCAACCAAAACCAGGAGTGGATTGAAAACACAGAAAGGATCTGTTCACACAATGTTGAAATTGAGTGGATGGCCGCCATATAACAGTAAATAACGGCCATTATTTCAATACCACAGCCGTTGTTTTAAAATAACAGCAAATATTTGCCATTAAATGACGGCCATCCACTCAATTACAACATTATGTGAACAGAGCCTTTCTGTGTTTTCAATCCACTCCTGGTTTTGGTTGCTATACAGCCGCACAAATACAGCCTCAAATATACATAGTGTGAACCCAGCTAAGGCTGCATTCACACGTTCTGTGACATTGTCCGTGATCACGGATCCGTGATCATGGACACTTTTATAGCTCATTGTTTACTATTCACATGGTCCGTTTTTCATGGATCCAAAATCCATTCTGTGAAACAGTAGACGAGATCACAGCACAGATCCCCCCCATAGAAGTCTATGAGATCTGTGTTTTTCACGGATTGCAATAGATCTGACATCCGTGTACATCTGTGCAACAATGTAATCAGTGTAATTTAAAAAGCTTTAAACAGATCCTTGAAAAACACGGACACTGATGCAAAAAGGATACAAAATTGATGGTTTTTCAAGTATTACGGAGGAAAATAGTGGACTTCATCCACGGACCTTGAAAATCACTGAACATATGAATGCAGCCTAAGGCCACGTTCACATTACGTATGAGACCAGCCATTCCGTGTGTCCGGTCTCATTAAAGATCATCCTAGCCGGATGATCTTTAGGGCCGCAGAGTTCTGATGCGAGCGCATCTGTGCGCTCGCGCATCAGAACTCCCTCAGCACACAATGGAGCGGCGCCGCTGGGGATCCTATACTATATTATACAGTATGCTAGAGAGCTAGTGCATGTTGTAGCTGAACTCTACACAAGATTGGCGCTAGCGTAGATTTTAAAGTGTGACTCATTTGGCATCTGCTACAGTGTCTGATTCCTTAAGAGACGTATGCTTCTTAATGAACATGCCAAATCCTATGGCTTCTGGATTTACTAAATACCAGTGTGGGGGTGGGCTGATTTTACCACCTGCCGATTATTTTACTTCTTTCCAGAAAAAGCTCAGATCCACAAATCTAGATGAAATCTGCAGCATGCCCTCTGTTTACAGACCCATAAAGAAGCATACAGAGGCCTTACATTTTCTTATTATAGAACCCAATCCTCCATGTGCTGCCATATAGTGACCCAAGGGGAATAGTTTCCGGGGTGAACAGTTCAGTAGTATTGCAGATGTATTGATGCTCATAGATTTGTATGAAATAAATCTTCCGGAGCTGTTATTCTGAAAAAATCTATTTCTATTAAATCAACTGGTTTCAGATTTGTAATTTACTTACATTTAAAAATCTCAAGTCTTCCCATACTTATCAGCTGCTGCATGTCATGCAGAAAATGTTGTTTTGTTTTCAGTCTGACACAGTGCTCTCTGTTGCCACCTCTGTTCATATCATCAACTGTCTAGAATAGCAGCAAACGCCTATAGAAAACCTCTCCTGCTCTGGACAGTTCCTGTCTCGGACAGAGATGTCAGAAGAGAGCACTGTGTTAGACTGAAAAGAAAACATTTACTGCAGGACATACAGCAGCTGATAAGTATGGGAAGACTTGAGATTTTTAAATAGAAGTAAATTACAAATCTTTTTTTTTTAATTCTTTATTTTCAAAAGAGCATCAAACAAAGCACAGCAGTTTCCAGCCACATATGCCGGAGGCAAAAACAGGAAGAAATGAAGAATAATAGTGAATAATCGTTATCATATGTAGGCATGTAACAACAACGGAACTCCATGAAAACCCTGGGGGCTGTATAGCAAAGCTAGCAGTATCCTGCACATATGGGGGAGGGCACGCGGCCCGCTCGACGCTCGCATTTTCCAGTTTTCATAGTTCAGAAAATAACAGGTTAAGACGACAAATAATGGAAGACATCACGTACGGAGAGGAAAACAGAGACAAAGAGAACAGAGAGCAGGGGGGTATGGGGGAGAAGAGAGGGGGAGAAATAGAGGGGGGCAAGGAGGGTGGGGGGGGGGCTGGGGGCAACCATCTGAAACGAGAACCTGGCCAACCGCCAAATCACCTGTATGGGCCCCATCTAGGGGGCATCAGTAGAGCGTAACAGCTCCCTGTAGGCATCGGTCTCTTGGAAACTGATCCACGGTAACCAAGTGGAGTGAAATTTTTTGTTAGTAGAGTGTAATTCTGAAGTGAGATCCTCCATCCACATCAGGTCATTCACTTTTGCAACCCAGAGTGAAAGAGAAGGAGGAGAGCGCTGCTTCCAACAAAGCGGAATACACGCCCTGGCCGCCATCACCAGGTAACTTAGCAATGAGTGTTTGTATGCCTCTTGGGTGATCTCGCTGTGATGAATCAGGAATAGGGCCGGGCCCATGTGCATGGATAGGCCAGTCACCGCTCTAATGGTCGCTATCACATCAGACCAGAAGCCGCTCAATCTGGGGCAGTCCCAGAACACATGTAAGAATGTCCCCTTGGCCCCTTCGCATCTCCAGCCGACTGGGTCAACCTGGGGAATAATAAAGTGTAGAGTGGCTGGTACCCTGTACCAACGTGAGAGAATTTTATAGTTTGCTTCCTGAAATTTGGAACTGATGGAGGACTTGTGCGTCAGGTAGAGGATTTTAGATCTCTGTGCATCTGTTAGGGTAAGTCCCAAGTCAGTTTCCCACTTAAGGAGAAAGGGGGGTGGGGGCTCTTCAGGGGCAGTCTGAAGAAGTTGGTAAGTAATGAATAGGGTGTGTCGCAATGGTTCCTGATGGTTACATAGCTATTCAAAATCTGCGAGCGCTCGGGTAAATTTGGTCGCAGGTGGCAGGGAAGACAGATAGTGTCTCAATTGCATCACCCTCCATTGCCCTAGGGAGCATGGGTCCGTCAATGCTAACAGGGCAGTTGCGGACACCCACGTATTGTCCTGTATATAAGATTTGGCCCTAAAGGCTCTGGTCGCTATCCATTCCCGGAACACTCTGTCCGTCAAGCTTGGAGTAAACTCAGGGTTTCCCAGGATGGGGGTCATACTGGAGGTGAGCGGTAGAAACGCTCGTCTTATCACTTTGTCTGAGCACGCTGCCACGATGGGTCCAATGGTAGGGTGGTATTTCACATCATTAAGATGTTCTCCCGACAGCCATGATAACCCACTCAAAGGTACGCCCGTGTACGATTGTTCTATCGCCACCCATGGGTTCCTGCTGCTATTTCTACACCGGTCAACACAGCGTTCTTTCGCTCCATGGAGTCCATCCAAACAAAATTCATATGGGGAGATAAACCAGCATGCATCCGTTAATCGTTACTCACCTGTCCGAAAGAACGCGGCGGGATCGGGCTCCCTGATGTGAAAAAATATTATTTGGCCTCTCAGCTTACACACATTGTTGACTGGTGTAGAGATAGCAACAATTCTATATAACTTTCTGAAATCAGTTGATTAAAAGAAAAAAAGATTTTCACTGGATAACTCCTTTTAACCCCTTAACGACCCATGAGGTATCTCATACGTCATGGCCCTTTTTAGGGATTTCAGAGAGGGAACGCACCACGACCCCCCTCTGAACCGCCATGATCCCGGCTTTTTGCAGCCCAGGACCGCGGTCATTAGCGGGCGCAGCCGATCGCACATGACAGCTGCATTTAAATGCCCTCCATAGCCCCTTCATTGGGGTCTAGTGGGCGCCCCCCCCCCCCCCCCGAGGTGTGATCGCATAGGGGGTTCCCTTCTCCTTACCGGGCCGGGTCTCAGCGTTGGAATGATGCTGATCCCGGCTCGGTATTCTATGAATCTGGTCTCCAGCAGACAAGACCAATAGAGCACCGATCTAATGGATCGGCTCTCTATTATATACACAACATTGATCTCAATGGGAGATCAGTGCTGTGTATATAGAAGTCCCGCAGGGGGCTTCTAAGTAATGTAAAAGTTGTTGGGGTTCTTTTAAAGTTTTTTTCTTATTAAACTAATAAAAGTCCAAGTCACTCCCCCTTTCCCATTTAATAAATAAATATAAAGAAAGAAAGAAAAAAATAAACATCGCCGCATACAAAATCACCCGGACTATTAAATTATCCCATCCCTGATGCAAAGTCTCATATGCGCAATCAAGGTTGCGCTAGAAAGTACAGGTCATGGTGCAAAAAATGACTCCTCACAGCCCCATAGACTAAAGGATAACAGCACTATAAGTATGGTCATAGAGCAATTTTGAGGAACATTTTGTTTTTTTAAAAGATTAAAAAGTTTTAAAAGCTGTCAAATAAAATAAAAGCTATGCAAGTTACATATTGTTGTAATTGTAACAACTTGAGGAACATATATAACATGTCAGTTTTACCATAGGGCAAATGGTGTAAACACAAAAAAAAAAAATTGCATTTTATTTTCAATATTACCACACATGTACATTTTTTCCAGTCTTGCAGCTTGTTTTTATACAAAAATTAAGTCTTTCATTGCAAAGTACAATTAGTGACGCAAAAAGTAAGGGCCAATGTGGGTCTGTAGGTGAAAAAATACAAGCACTATGGCCTTTTAAAGGGGTTGTCCAGCGAAAATCTTTTCCTTTCAAATCAACTGATATCAGAAAGTTATATAGATTTGTAATTCACTTGTATTAAAAAAAATCTCAAGTCTTCCCATACTTATAAGCTGCTGTATGTCCTGCAGGAAATGTTGTTTTATTTTTAGTCTGACACAGCGCTCTCTGCTGACATCTCTGTCCGAGACAGGAACTCTGTCTCGGTTTTCTATGAATCCCCATAGAAAACTTCTCCTGCTCTGGACAGTTCCTGTCTAGGCCAGAGATGTCAGCAGAGAGCACTGTGTCAGACTGGAAATTATATAAACATTTCATGAAGAACATAAAGCAGCTAATAAGTATGGGAAGACTTGAGATTTTTTAATACAAGTAAATTACAAATCTATATAACTTTCTGACACCAGTTGATTTGAAAGGAAAAGATTTTTGCTGGACAACCCCTTTAACCCCTTAGTGACCGCCGATACGGCTTTCTACGGCGGTCACTAATGGGCCTTATTCTGCTGCCATCAGCTTTTTACGGCGATGGCAGAGAATAAGGCTGCGGGGCCGGGACGGCCCCCACCCCATCCCCCCGGGTACCGGAGGTAGCTGAGGGGTTGGGGCAGTGTGTGAGGTCCGTCCCGGCCCCCCCCCTTACCGACGATCGCCGCTATTAACGTTATAGCGGCGACCGTCGGTAATGGAGATTACCGGTGCCGCCGCCACCTTTCATCTCCCCCCGCCGTGAATCTACGGCGGGGGGAGATGAAATAAGTGTATATCAGACCCCAGATCAGACCCCCCTAGTGCCCCGATAACTAACCCCCCTCCCCCGGCGGCCATCATTTCCAAGATGGCCGCCGCAATCGCTGTGAACCGACTAACGTCGGTTCACAGCGATTAAAAAGTTAAAATGAATGAAAGCCCCATGCTCTCCGCCACCGGAGGTAGCGGAGAGCATGGGGCAGTCATCGGGGACCCCCCTGTGGGGTCCCGGTACAAGCGATCAGCGGTATATACTATATACCGCTGATCGCTTGTACCATGTGCTCCTGGCACTTTTTATCCCCTGTCACCATGAATGATTGGTGACAGTGGATAAAAAGTGATGTCCCCCCACCCCCCAAGTCGCCCCCCACCCCCCCTGTCACCCCCGTCCCCGAGTCACCCTCCCTTCCCCATATACTCACCGGATCCACGGAGCTCCTTCCTCCTCGACGTCCTGGCTGGTTATGAAGTGCGCATGCGCTTCACAACCAGCCAAGCTCTGAAAATTTAAAGTGACAGAGACCAATTTGGTCTCTGTCACTGAACTATGATTACTGTGATAGAAAATATCACAGTAATCATAGTAATACAGTGAAAATGAATGTATAAAGTACAAAAAGTGACAAACATACAAAAAAATAAAACACACACTTTTTATTATAGTAATAATTGCAGTTTACTCCCAAATTACCCCTAACCCCTCCCCAGTTTACCCGTAACCACCCCACATTGCCCGTAACCACCCCACGTTACCCGTAACCACCGCACGTTGCCCATAACCACCGCACGTTGCCCGTAACCACCGCACGTTGCCCGTAACAACCGCACGTTGCCCGTAACCACCGCACGTTGCCCGTAACCACCGCACGTTGCCCGTAACCACCGCAAATTGCCAGTGACCCCCTCCAGATTGCCCGTAACCACCCCAAATTACATGTACCCACCCCAGATTACCTATAAGCACTTCAGTTTATCAGTAACAATCCCAGATTGTCTGTAACCCTTCCAGGTTGCACATAACCCCCCCAGGTTCCCCGTAATCATGCCAGATTACATGTAACCCCCCCCAGATTGCACGTAACCACCGCGCGTTGCCTCTGACCACGCCACGATGCCTCTGACCACGCCACGATGCCTCTGACCACGCCACGATGCCTCTGACCACGCCACGTCGCCTCTGACCACCGCACGTCGCCTCTGACCACCGCACGTCGCCTCTGACCACCACACGTCGCCTCTGACCACCCCAAATTCCCAATGACCCCCTCCAGATTGCGGTGCCCATGTCAGATTACAGGTACCCACCCCAGATTGCCTATAAGAACTTCAGTTTATCCATAACCACCCCACATTGCCCGTAACCACCCCACGTTGCCCGTAACCACCCCAGATTGTCTGTAAGCACTGCAGGTTGCCCGTAACCACCCCACGTTGCCCGTATCCACCCCAGATTGTCTGTAAGCACAGCAGGTTGCCCGTAACCACCCCACGTTGCCCGTATCCACCCCAGATTGTCTGTAAGCACTGCAGGTTGCCCGTAACCACCCCACGTTTCCCGTAACCATCCCAGATTGTCTGTAAGCACAGCAGGTTGCCCGTAACCAGCCCACGTTGCCCGTTACCAGCCCACGTTGCCTGTAACCAGCCCACGTTGCCTGTAACCAGCCCACGTTGTCTGTAACCAGCCCACGTTGCCTGTAACCACCCCACGTTGCCGTAACCACAGCAGGTTGCCCGTGACCACCACACGTTGCCCGTGACCACCACACGTTGCCCATAACCACCACACGTTGCCCGTAACCACCCCGCGTTGCCTGTAACCACCCCACGTTGCCTGTAACCACAGCAGGTTGCCCGTGACCACCCCATGTTGTCCGTAACCACCCCAGATTACCTGTAACCACCCCTGGTTGCCCATAACCACCCCACATTACCTGTAATTTCATTTTTTTTATTTTATTTTAGTAACTGCGCTATTCTAATAACCATTACTAGCTGCGGTTTTGCTCCTGTAAATTGGCGCTCCTTCCCTTCTGAGCCCTGCTGTGTGCCCATACAGTGGTTTATGCCCACATATGAGGTACCGTTTTACTCAGGAGAACCTGCGTTACAGATTTTGGGGTGAATTTTCTCTCCTGTTCCTCGTCAAATTGAGAAATTTCAAACTAAACCAACATATTATTGGAAAAATTCGAGTTTTTCATTTTTACTGGCCAATTTTGAATACTTTCCTCTAATACCTGTGGGGTAAAAATGGTCACCACACACCAAGATGAATTCTTTGAGGGGTGCTCTTTCCAAAATGTGGTGACTTTTGGGGGGAATCTATTCTGCTGACACTACAGGGGCTCTGCAAACGCACCTGGCGCTCAGAAACATCTTCAGAAAAATCTGCACTGAAAATGCTAATTGGCGCTCCTTCCCTTCTGAGCCCGGCTGTGTGCCCATGCAGTGGTTTATGCCCACATATGGGGTACTGTTCTACTCAGGAGAACCTGCTTTACATATATTGGGGTGACATTTCTCTCCTGTTCCTCGTGAAATTGAGAAATTTCAAACTAAAGGAACATATTATTGGAAAAATTCGAGTTTTTCATTTTACTGTCTACTTTTGAATATTTTCCTCAAACACCTGTGGGGTCAAAATGCTCACCACACCCCAAAATAAATTCTTTGAGGGGTGCACTTTCCAAAATGGAGTGACTTATTGGGAGATTTTACTCTGTGGACACTACAGGGGCTCTGCAAACGCACCTGGCGCTCGGAAACTTCTTCAGCAAAATCTGCATTGAAAAAGCTAATTGGCGCTCCTTCCCTTTTGAGCCCTCCTGTGTGCCCATACAGTGGTTTACGCCCACATATGGGGTACCATTGTACTCAGGAGAACATGCGTTACAAATTTTGTGGTACTTTTTTCCTCTTGTTCCTCGTGAAATTGAGAAATTTCAAACTAAAAGAACATAATATTGGAAAAATTTGAGTTTTTCATTTTTACTGTCTACTTTTGAATACTTTCCTCTAATACCTGTGGGGTCAAAATGGTCGCCACACACCAAGATGAATACTTTGAGGGGTGCACTTTCCAAAATGGAGTGACTTATGGCGAGATTTTACTCCGCTGGCACTACAGGGGCACTGCAAACGCACCTGGCGCTCGAAAACTTCTGCAGCAAAATCTGCATTGAAAAAGCTAATTGGCGCTCCTTCCCTTCTGAGCCCTCCTGTGTGCCCATGCAGTGGTTTATGCCCACATATGGGGTACCATTGTACTCAGGAGAACCTGCGTTACAAATTTTGGGGTACTTTTTTCCTCTTGTTCCTCGTGAAATTGAGAAATTTCAAACTAAACGAACATATTATTGGAAGAATTCGAGTTTTTCATTTTTACTGTCTTCTTTTGAATACTTTCCTGTAATACCTGTGGGGTCAAAATGGTCACCACACACCAAGATGAATTCTTTGAGGGGTGTACTTTCCAAAATGGGGTGACTTATGGGGGGTTTTCTCTCTGCTGACACTACAGGGGCTCTGCAAACGCACCTGGCGCTCAGAAACTTCTTCAGCAAAATCTGCATTGGAAAAGCTAATTGGCGCTCCCTTCCTTCTGAGCCCTGCTGTGTGCCCATACAGTGGTTTACGCCCACATATGGGGTACCGTTGTACTCAAGAGAACCTGCATTACAAATTTTGGGGTGCTTTTTGTCTCATATTCCTTTTGAAAATGAGAAACTTTAATCTAAACGTATATATTATTGGAAAATTAAAATTTTCAATTTTTTTCCTGCCTAATTGTGAATACTTTCCTCCAGCCCCTGTAGGGTTAAAATGCTCATTATACCCCTAGATTAATTCTTTAAGGTGTGTAGTTTCCAAAATGGGGTCACTTATGGGGGTTTTCAGGATACCAGACTTCTAAATCCATTTAAAAAAAGAACTGGTCCCTAAAAAAATCAGTTTCACGAAAATGTGATAATTTGCTGATAAATTTCTAAGCCCCATAACACCCTAAAAAAGTAAAATATGTTTACCAAATTATGCCAGAATAAAGAAGACATATTGGTAATGTGACTTAGTAACTAATTTATGTGCTACGACTTTCTTTTTTTAGAAGCAGAGAATTTCAAAGTTCATAAAATGCAAATTTTTTTAATTTTTCATGATATTTTGATGTTTTTCACAAAAAACACACAAAGTAGTGACCAAATTTTGCCACTAACATAAAGTGCCATATGTCACGAAAAAACAATCTCAGAATCGCTAGCATACGTTAAAGCATCACTGAGCTATAAGAGCATAAAGTGAGACAGGTCAGATTTTGAAAAATTAGCCTGGTCATTAAGGCCCAAACTAGCTGCAGCACAAAGGGGTTAAACACGAGGAGGAAAAAACAAAAGTGCAAAAAGGAAAATTGGTTCAGACCTTAAGGGGTCTAGGTATGGCATGGTATGGTTGTGTAATAATTTATCAGAGGAATGGCCGGAGACCACAAAACTCCAAGTTGCAGACACACACATATGGACAGATAAAGAACTTTATATTGCAGCTTCATTATATCCTGTACAATTGTGATTGTAACATGGTAGAAAATGGATATCTAGCTGTATTAAGACCTAAATTTTAGTTTTAGGCTATGTTCACACATAGTATTTCCTTCATCTGTTTTTTTCAACCAAAATCAGGAGTGGAACTGAGAGGGCAAAATTATAATGGAAAGATTTGCACAGTTTTGGGGTTTTCAACCCACTACTGGTTTTGGTTGAAAAAAGGCTGAGGGAAATACTATGTGTGGACATAGACTTAAAATGATTTGGATTGAGCTGTAGTACCAGGCACAGTCACTACAACACATATGGCGCTGTGCCTGATAAACTACATATTCTCAATAATATACAATGCAAATCAGAAAAAACGTGCAGCAATGGTACTCACTCTGTAACCATGTCCACATGTGCCCTCCAGTGCTTGATAACTACAGGGATAGGAAACATGTACTGGTGATATATTGGTAATAATCATAGAGAGGAGAATATTTAGTTGAAGTTGAGTTTTGCCATCTCAAAAAGTGATTTGACTATACAGCTCTCCCTTCCCTAATCCTGAGAATAAGGAGGAAGTAATGCTGTGCCCAATATTCATTAACAATCCTACTGACATACCATCACATACAGTATATTATTCCAAGGATCCGATAATAATCCCCAACCTATACAGGGAATACAGAAAGAGTAGAGATAACTGCTGTCCATAATACATGTATCTTCTATAGCTCCCCTGATGCACTGCTGTCTATGCACCTCTGCTATATCCAGAGTGGTGGTCAATGATTCCTCCTCTGAATGGTCCCCAGTTATAAGTGGTGTACCTCAAGGGTCAGTACTGGGCCCCCTGCTGTTTAGCTATTAATTATATAGAGGATGGAATTAACAGCTATCTTTGCAGATGACACCAAGCTTCGTGGTACAGTACAGTTCTGTCACACATGGCCGTTTTTGTGCCAAAGCCAAAAGTGGATTCAAATAGGATAGAAAATATTAATGGAGGACTTGTACTTCTCTTTCCTGTTGGATCCACTTCTGGTTTTGGCACAAAAATGGCAGGGGCAGTTTAAAAAAAAAACAAAAACTGTGTGACATCAGCATTACACAAGCTTAGACGTTAATACGTATGTAGAAGTAAAAATTCTTGTTACCCCTACCCCTCTTCTAAATCCCCCACCCTACTTGGTTGCACTTTGTGGACAAGGGTCACTTTTCAAGCATACTAACTTTGTAATCATGTAACGTATAACAACAACAAAACTGTAAAAATCCCTTGGAAAGCCGCGTGACCTAGGTGACTCGATGATATCACGTCTAATGAGAATATTTGAAGTCTCCGTATTCTAAGGGAATTTAAAAGCACATTGCCCCAGGCTGAGCTCTGAGGTGACTGCTAATACTCTCATATACAGAACAGACCTGTCATCTGGACCGTTCTGCTGATCTGTGTAACCCTTATTATTAGTTCTTTTTATGCTGTATAATTCACCGTAGAAAACATGAGATGTTCTAAGACCTAGCTGCACATTTGCAACGATTACTTTATCACTTCAAACTGTTGTCAAAAGAATTCTATTATTTCTTGTACACAGCTTATACAGACGCATGTAACTCTTTGTGTACAGGCAGACATTAGAGAAAGGATATAGTCATACCTATTATCGGCACTATGTTACTCAAACTGGTTAGAATACCAGTCATTCCCCAGTTACACCACAGTATGGATAGAAATACCTTTTTGTATACCAACCTATAAGAGCCACGTAATGCCAACATTGTGTGCGTATACCCTAATACAGCCATTTCTATTTCATGTGAAATTCAAAACAGCAAAAACCATACTGAATGTAACTTTGTTGTGCTTAAAGCGGTACTATCAGCAGGTTCTGCCCAATGAACCATCTGATATTCCCCAGTAACTCTTTACCTTATAACTACACTGCTGTTAGGGTGGGTTCACACGCCGATAAGTTCCCGGCGGATTCCGTCGCTCGTACCCGCTCACGGTGGCACGCATATCTGCCCATGCCATAGACACCATTCTATGCACGGGCAGATTCCGCCGTCCATCGAAAGAATTGACATGTCAATTATTTCGGCGGATGGCAGAATTCGCTTGCCCTCAGAATGGTGTCTATGGGACAGGCGGATATGCGCACCGCCGTGAGCGGGTACGAGCAACGGAATCCGTCGGAACTTATCCGCGTAGTGTGAACCCACCCTCAATCATTCTTCTCTTCTCCTCAGCATTTTGTTGATATTCCCTAATTGCCCCTATGCTAATCCAGGGTTTAGGAGCACTTGGGCGTCACCCATTGGCCTGGAGCAACGACTCTGCCCGCCTGCCCCCTTCCATGCCGCCCCCAGTATATATAAGTATATGAATATGCATAGTAGCCAGCCCGTACCACCCTCCGACCCTCCCAGCAGGCCCCCTCTTGTGCTTCCCAGCCCGCCCCCTGCCGTGCTGCCCACTATGCATATATAAATATGCACAATATATATGAATATGCACGGGAGGGGGCAGGCTGGGTGTATCGAGGGGGTGCTCTGGGCCGCCCACTATGCATATTCATATATGCAAAGTGGGCGGCATGGGAGGGGGTGGGCTGGGGGTCCTAGCTGGTGCTCCAGGTGATACCCCAGATTAGCATAGGGGCAATTAGGGAATATCAACAAAATGCCGAGGAGAAGAGAAAAATTATTAAGAGCCGTGCAGTTATAAGGTAAAGAGCTTCTTGGGCATATCAGCAGATTCATTGGGCAGAACCTGCTGATAGTACCGCTTTAAAGAGGTTGTCAGGGATAAAACAATTGATAGCCTATGCACAATTGATCAGCAGTGTTGGAAGCCAGAAGTATTTGGTTCTGTTTCTCGTGCAGCGGTGGCGCTGGTGTACTGCAGCCTCAGCTCCTGTTCACTTCAGTAGGAGCTGAGGCTGCAGTACACTGGTGCCACCACTACAATGGGAATGGAGTCAACTGCTTCCGACTCTGTTCTCACTGTAATGTGGGCACCAAACAGCCTATCCTGTCACTAGGCTATCATTCGTTTTATCCCAGACAACACCTTTAAAGGGAAATAGTAATCATGCCTGAACCACAGATTATTGGAGAGATTCCGAGTGGTTTCTGTCTAACAGGAGATCTCTCCCTATACCTAAACAGGAAGCCACCAGGGACCGTCCTGACTTGTGGTTCAAGCAGCAGGAAAGCGATGACAGGTTCCCTTTAATTTGACCTGGTGGTAGCAGAATCATAAGGGAGTTTTGCTTTTGAATAATTAATCTATATGAACTATTTGGCGCCTCCACAGTAAGAAAAATATCCGATCACTATGATCTTCTTGGTAGTAAGGGAATTAAATTTTTTAATTCTCCTGATATTTATTATATTGGCAAAACCCAAATAGCAGGTTAGTTTCAGGGCTGGAAAAATCTATTTATACACTGCAGAAACAATGGCACTGGTGGACCTGCTATGTAACCTTCTTGATATTCCTGCCTAACATAATACTTTGCTTAGAAAGGTTCTGCATAACAGAAGGCCATAGCTATACCAGACATGGGCACTGCTTGTGATGTATGACTGAAAAGTCTGCAATAAATATACTTAATTGTACTTACATGGCGGACGATCTTTTTCGGGTCCTTGGATAGCATAGTCTTTAATATTATAAACATAAATGTATCCGATGTAATCTGCCACAAACATCAGCGAGTTGTCCTTAGTCACGGCAAGACTGCTGACCTGGCACCCAGTCCTAGACTTAAGGAAGAGAAGTGGGGTTTATATAATGCAGTTTTAAAAGTAGAATCAGAAGGGGAAATTATTTATAAGGGAATTGGGGAACTATTTTTGGTTAGGGAAATACCTATGAAGCAGTTCCTTAACCCCTCAAGGACAGAGCCTGAAATGGCCTTAATGACAGAGACAAATTTTATGAATATGACCAGTGTCACTTTATTCATTAATAACTTCGGGATGCTTTTATCTATCCGGCTGATTCTGAGATTGTTTTCTCGTGACATATTGTACTTTACATTTCTGGTAAATTGGAGTCGATACTCATAACGAATCTTTATGAAAAAAAACCCAAATAACGTGAAAAAATTTGAAAAAAAGCATTTTTCCAACTTTGAAACTTTTTTGCTTATACAGAAAATGGTTATGCCACATAAATTATATATTAAATAGCATTAACAACATGTCTACTTTATGTTGGCGGCATTTGTTAAACGATCTTTCATTTTTTTAGACAATAGGAAGCTTAAAACATTAGCAGCAAATTTCCAATTTTTCAGTAAAATTTCAAAATCCGATATTTTTAGGGACCTGTTCAGGTGGGAAGTGTATTTGAGGGGCCTGTATGTTAGCCCCACAAAGCACCCCATTTCAGAAACTGCACCCCCCACACTCTGCAAAAGCACATCCAGAAAGTTTTTTAACCCTTTAGGGGAGTCACAGAAATAAAAGCTAAGTGTGTAAGAAATTTGAAAATTTTAATTTTCTGTGCAGAGATTTTATTGTAATCCAATATTTTTCATAATTATAAACCTATTACCAGAGATATGCACCCCAATATTGATTGCTCCGTTTCTGCAGTTTATAGAAATACCCCATATGTGGCCCTATTGCGCTATTTGACGCAACCACAAGCCTCAGATATAAAGGAGCGCCTAGTGAATTTCAACGCCTCCGTTATATTTGGTCATTTTTGACTGTACCACTTCAGGTTGGCAGAGGCTCTGGGGTGCCAAAACCTAAAAAACACCCCTAAAGGGACACCATTTAGAAAACTACACCCCTCAAGGAATGTAACAAGGGGTGCAGTGAGCATCTGGACCCCACAGGTGCTTCACAGATTTTCCGAACAATATGGCGTGAAAAAAGAAAAATTTATTTTTTACACTAAAACGTTCTAGCCTTCAATTTTTCATTTTCTTAAAGGGATGAGAGGAAAAAAAAGACACAAAATGTGTAGCGCAGTTTCTCCCGAGTACGGAAATACCCCACATGTGGCGATAAAGCGCCAAGGGGGCGCAGGACGAGCCTCCAAAGGGAAGAAGCGCCAATTGGCTTTTGGAAGCTGAATTTCACTGGAAAGGATTTCAAGGGCCATGTCGCATTTACAGAGCCTTCGTGCTGCCAAGACACTGGAAACCCCCCACAAGTGACCCCATTCTGGAAACTACACCCCTCAAGGAATCTAACAAGGGGTTCAGTGAGCATATGGACCCCACTGGTGACGGGCACAAATATGGAACAATGTGACGTGAAAGGGAATATTTTCATTTTTTCACTTTCATGGCACAAATGTGCCCGTCATCAAGGGGTCAATATCCTCACTGCACCCCTTGTTAGATTCCTTGAGGGGTGTAGTTTCCAGAATGGGGTCACTTGTGGGGGGTTTCCAGTGTTTTGGCAGCACGAGGGCTCTGTAAATGCGACATGGCGTTCATCATCCATTCTAGCCAAATCCAACCTCCAAAATCCAGATGGCGCTCCTTCCCTTGGGAGGCTTGCCCTGCGCCCACATGGCGCTTTATGTCCACATGTGGGGTATTTACTGACTCGGGGGAAATTGCTCTACACATTTAGGTTTTTCCTATTTTAAACCATTGTGAAAATGATAAATTCAAGGCTAAACCAACATTACTATTATATAGTGTAAAAAATGTAATATTTCATTTTCACGCCACATTGTTCCACATTTGTGCCCATCAACAGTGGGGTCCATATGCTCACTACACCCCTTGTTACATTCCCTGAGGGGTGTAGTTTCCATAATGGGGTCACTTGTGGGGGGTTTCAACTGTCTTGGCAACACAGAGGCCTTTTGAATGCAACATGGCCCCTCGAAATTCATTCCATCCAAATCCAGCCTTCAAAAACAAATGGCGCTCCGTCCCTTCGGAGGCTTACCCTGCACCCGCATGGCGCTTTATGTCCACATGTGGGGTATTTCCGTACTCAGAGGAAATTGCGTTACACATTTAGTGTTTTTTTTTATCTTTTAGCCCCTTGTGAAAATGAAAAAATCATGACAAGATTAATGATTTAGAGTAAAAATTTTACAAAAATTACACTAAATGTTGGTCTAGCCTTGATTTTTTCCATTTCCACAAGGGGTTAAAAGATAAAAAAAAACACTAAATGTGTAGAGCAATTTCCCCTGAGTACGAAAATACCCCACATGTGGACATAATGTGCCATATGGGCACAGGGCAAGCCACCAAAGGGACAGAGCGCCATTTAGAGGCTGGAATGGAGGATGGAGGCCATGTCGCAATTACAAAGCTCCTGTGCTGCCAGGACAGTAGAAACCCCCGACAATTGACCCCTTTCTGGAAACTACACCCCATAAGGAATCTAACAAGGGGTGCAATGAGCATATGGACCCCACTGGTGACGGGCACTTACGTAGAACATGTGCCGAGAAAATAAAAAATACAATTTTTTTTCATTTTCACGTCCCAAATGTGTCCGTCACCAGGGGGCCATATCCCCGCTGCCCCCCTTGTTAGATTCCTTATGGGGTGTAGTTTCCAGAATGGGGTCACTTGTGGGGGGTTTCTACTGTCCTGGCCGCACAGAGGCTTTGTAATTGCATCATGGCATCCTCTAATGGGAATGGCGGCCATACCTATTTAGCTGGGGAAAAGGGACCATTCTAATTTATTTGGGGGTATTAGGCCAATAATTGGTTTATAAGGTTGAAAATGACAGGTGTCCATCAAACTCAATCTGTGTTGATCCAGAGGAAGGCAAAAAATCCTTGTGAGGCAGACGACAGTAGCCTCATCACAGGGGAAAAATTCCTTCCCGACTCCATAATGGCGATCAGAATAATCCCTGGACCAACGTGACCCCTGAAATAGGAGTAAGGGACAGAATTTAGAAAATGTAGAACCCCAATGACGTGATCCTGTATGCAGAGGCCGGGGTGATCAGGACAGGCGTCACACTGTAAAATGGTGTCCTTCCTGATCCCCCTGTTATGCCACACTCTGCACTTCTTCTGGGGTCTCCCGTTCTCCTGTGTGCGGGACGTCACCTGGAAAATGTTGTCCTGGTGCGATACGGGGTCCCTCATATCCAGAAGCGCTGGGTCCGCTCCATGGCTGCTAAATATTAGGGCGCTATTACTACTTCTGATATGTTCGGATCGTGCCGCAAGCTACAGTAGCTCGGGCAGCGAGGGACCGGAAGAGGGGGTGCTGGTATAAAAGTTATCCCCGTACAGGTGGTAACCTTTATCCAGCAGTGGGAAGATCAGTTCCCGGACGATTTTCCCACTTGTTCTGAGGATGGGGGGGGGGGGGGGGGGGGCATCTGGGGGCATCTGGGGCTGGATTCGGGTGTCCCTTACTACATACACTCTAAGGGTACGTGCACACTGCGGAATCGCAACAGATAACCCTTCGTGCATTCCACAGCTGGCACCCACCGGCGGACTAATGCAGGCGCACGTCTCCGTCCGTGTCATAGACTCCATTCTATGCAAGGGCGGATTCCGCTCTCCGTCCAACGTGCATAGAATGGAGTCTATGACATGGGTGGAGACACGCGCCCGCATTAGTCCGCCGGCGGGTGCCAGCTGCGGAATGCACAAAGGGTTATCCTTCGCCATTCCGCAGTGTGCACGTACCCTAAATCTGTAAGTGTACCCTGAGGTACTCTCACAAAGTTTGTAAAATTTCATATCGTCATCTCTTATTGGGACAGTACTGGCGGAAAAGACGTGTCTGGGGGCAGCGTACGCTACGCTACCCCCAGACACGTCACTGGATGATGAGGATGAATGGAGGAAAGAAGGATCCCCCCATTCATCCTCACTAGCTGTTTCGGTGTCAGAGGCAATAATAACGTATGCGTCCGACGCCGAAAACACCCTGGGGGCCATCTTTATACGGGGATTGGTATATGGGGTATGTAGTGGTGTAGTGTCAAACTTTATTCAATGTAGTGTGGTGTAATGTAGTGTTTTTTACGTGTTTTTTTACAGTAAGTATAAAAAAAAATCCTACGCCAACAAAGGAGTTGCTGATAAATGCCGCACTTATGTGCGGCACTTATCAGCAGACCGTGGCAGTAGAATATAGAAAAAAAAACACCCTACGCCAAAAAGGAGGAGTTGCTGATTAGCAGCGCACTTTCGTGCGATGCTGATCAACACTCAGCGGCGATAGGGTGCGAAAAATAGAAAAAAAAATTTGGAAAAAAAAACAAAAACCTTTTTCTACATTCTGAACATCCCTGTAGCTGCTGATAAGTGTATTACACATATCAGCCGCTAGAGGGCAGCAGAGCTCAAAATCCGGAAAAAGACGAGGCTGGAGCCGAAAAAAGCCGATGGGGACCGCCGGAAATAGCCGAAGACCCGACGGAAAGACGGAGGACGCCGCGAACCCGGAAGACGCCGATCAGGACCCCGGGACAGGTGAGTAATGTACAAATACCTGCTCTGGACCCCTTAGCTACCTAGCTGAGGGGTCCAGAGCAGGTATTTACTATTTTTGTTCACGGCGATCGGGCCGGTGGCACCGTGACCACCATTACTTTTTACAGTAATGGCGGTTGGTGCCGTCCTCGGACAGCACCGACCGCCATTTTTTGACCCGACCCGGTGACCCGATGACCCGGAAAGGTTCCGATCGCCGCTATTGGCTGATCTGAATTGATCAGCCAATAGCGGCGATCGTAAGCACGGGAGGGGGGGGGGAAACCACCCCCCGTGCCGAGAAGCTAAGATGGCCTGCTATGATTTATAGCAGGCCATCTTCCCCGATCGCTGTGTGCGAACACACAGCGATCGGGGAAACATCGGGCGTAAATTTACGCCCTGATGCGTTAAGTACCAAGGCGCGAGGGCGTAAATTTACACCCGATGTCGTTAAGGGGTTAAAGGGGGTTATCCAGCGAAAATCTTTTCTTTTTTTTCATATCAACTGAAAGTTCAGAAAGTTATATACATTTGTAATTTACATCCATTTAAAAAATCTTAAGTCTTCCCATACTTATCAGCTGCTGGATGTCCTGCAGGAAATGTTTTTTTTTTTTTTTTCAGTCTGACACAGTGCTCTCTGCTGACATCTCTGGCTGAGACAGGAACTGTCCAGAGCAGGAGAGGTTTTCAATGGGAATTTGCTGCTACTGTGGACAGTTCCTGTCTCGGACAGAGGTGGCAGCAGAGAGCAGACTAAAAAGAAATCTTATCTGGGTGTCAAGGCTTAGATACCAGATTACAGGGAAGCTACGTCCAATAGGTGGCACTAAAGTGGCAGCTTTCTTCCTCTTTTAGGGGTATATCACATCCCTATAGAGAGTTTCAGATCTCACACCACCTGGCATAACCTGCTAGGTCAATGTATTCTGAAAAATAGTTTTTGGATCGGCCGCTAATTCTGACAGAATGTAATGCAATCTTGCTTAAAGTGTTTATCCAGGATTAGGAAAATTGGCTGCTTTCTTCCAGAAACTGCACTATAGTCTCTGTAATATTGTAACTCAGCACCAATGGAAAAGAATGTAATATCACACACAAACTGAGAAAAGGGGTGGCACTGTATATTTTCTTGTTAGAATGTTAGTCACATGGACACTTACTGGTTTAAAACTTGCCGACAGTTTTCCTCCTTGAAATATATTCCAAAAATTGACAGAACCTATAAAACATATGTAGAGTGTGCTTACTTTCCAGCATTGCAGACCCTATGTGCCACTCACTGTACTTCATCATGTCTTACCTAATGGCCCATTGGAGATGAGAGAGGCCGCTCCTTGTAACTTCACCGTCCGAGTTTTCAGAAATACAATTTTGCTAACACTTTTGTCTGCTACTGTGGAGAAATATTTGCCATAGGATTACAACATGTATTTATGGATATAAAAGATGTAAACCAGGGATGGGGAACCTTCGGCCCTCCAGCTGTTGTAAAACTACAATTCCCATCATGGGTATTCCCATGATGGGTATTGTAGCTTTGGAACAGTTGGTGAACTGAAGGTTCCCCATCCCTGACATAAACCATTATTTATATAGTGGGATCAACTTCCATAGTATTTTATGCACAATATTATGAAATCAATAATTCTTTTACTTTCCTATGTACAACACCTTCCGTGCAATTGTTTTTTGGACCAATTATATTATATAATGAAATCCTTAATTTTACCATAAAATGTACAATTAAATCAAAAAGAAACCATGTATGGAGTGACACTACTACCTAAAAAAAAGTTTTTCCAATAAATAATCTGACCCTTTTTTTATTTTTTTTTATTTTGTAGGGCGGCATTTGAATTTCTATGATATTTTTTTTATATTATGTAAAGAATATTTATTTATTTATTTATTTATACCTCTTAAAGGGGCCCTTCCATCTTGCAAAATCATGGCTTTCAGTCTAGTTGGGGCAAACTAAGGTGGTCAGGAAGCTGAATACAGGCAAAGTGGATGAGTTACGGAATTTGTATACCTCCATTGATGTTAATGGGAGTTGCATAATCATAATCATCAATATTTCAAATTTTGGCACATTTTTGGACTGTAAAATCTAAGTATACACTGAAGTTTTTGAATATTTCCCCATTGTGTACAGACAAGCAGGAAGCTATGCTCTGCCCTGACTATCACATTCTTCACAATAAGTAGTGTAGATACACTTTAAATGCTAGGTGTAATCCTCTGCTCAGTGATATACTTGCTTATTCCCTAGAGCTGAATACAGAAAACAACCAGTTGAGGCAAGATACAGAATACATTTGACCTATACATTTTCTAACAGCAGAAATAGCAGTGAATTGTTCAGGTTTCCACAGGTATCTGGAATTAAATAAACAAGATGGATCCAAAAAGTGACCTACATTTCCCGTCCACCATTACTTTTACATGCTGTTTCCATAGAAACTGCCTGAGAGCTTTGCAAAATAAAGTTGCCCAAGTCACCAAACGCGCTACATCTCATAGGTACGGGGACTTGTATAAATTGCAGTAATAGTGTTGTTGGCTTGGCTACCATTATTTAAAATGGCATTAAATCTGTAAACCTATCATCACCGTCTCTGGCTAATCTCTCTTTTTTTATCCTGTAAACATAAAAACACACTGTAGCATACATGGGTAATAGGGTTCAGGTATGCTCGGAAACTCTCCTAGAGTATCCAGAAAAAAAACTCCCAGAATATAAGATTTTTCAGATTCCCAGAAGTGCTAGCAAAGTTCCAAGGATCCACTTTTTTTACATATACAGTACTCACCTCTCCCTGTTTCTACAGTCCTTTTCACTCCATAGGGCGCTGCAGACAATGCCCTGATGCTGGGGTGAAGAAGACTTGAAGAGGTGAGTATCTGCAGGTCTAGTCTGAGGTCTGTATTATGGGAACTCCCTTAGTCTGAGGCCTGTGAATCCCACCTACTAATATATCTAGTCCATCTTACACCACTAGGACTACTGTTGAGCGGACCTGTCAAACTGTTCGAGACCAGCAACATTCTCCGAACCCGAATGCTTGGCATTTGATTCCCTGCAACTGCAGAAGTTGGATGCTGACCTTAGGTCTGCTAGGAACGGCCATGGCATACAATTTCTGCAGCCACAAGGAATCAGATGCTAAGTGTTTGGGTCCGCAGAATGTCGCCGACCCCGAACAGTTTGACAGGTCCACTGAACACTACTTAGGACTGACCTATGAGATGCCAATGTTGAAAAAGTCCCCCCATTGCATATATCTACAGTATAGCTACTATATCCTTTATATACTCAGTAATACCGGAGGTTTGGATAGAATAAATCTTCCTATGACTGGATGACAGCAGTACAATTATTATAAGAGAGAAATATAGATATCGAAATGCAAAATAAAGATGATATATTATTAATGCGGAGGTGGGAAGCCTAGTAAGCGTACAGTGTGTCATACCGACGCATTTCATTCCCAGGGACAGGGCATTTGTAGAACAGAAACAGGATTCTTTTTTCAGTTTATATGTTACTATAGCAAAGTGGTGGGTTGCTAAGCTGTGTGATATAGCTGCCAGCTGATGGGAACAGTACATGTGCCATGTGGTACTCATGTATTATGTACTAACCCATTATGCTTCAAGAATAAAACATTTTACATATTGTCTTAAACAAAAATCAAACTAAAAATAAAAAGTGCAATTTCTATTTCTCTTATTTTAGTAGGATAAAGGGATGCAAAATACAAAAATACAGTAGTGATGGTATCTTATACATACATAACCTAAAGAGATGATGTGTTGTGAAGGGTATATGGGTATGTGGTTACATGTGACCTCAAATGTTTAGATGTATGGTGGGATGTATACCCTTCCAGCAATCAATAATTATAAATCACTAGAAAATGTACCCGGCGCTGCCCGGGTATAAAGTGTCAGTGTGTTAATTAGATTTGTTCTAAGGTGCCCAGGAGGCCAAGGTAAAGGTATTGTTTCATCTGAGTTAATCAGTGGAATTAGTGTATACCTGTAGTGCATAGTTGGAGGGGTTCTGTATACCCACAATGTATAGTTTTTAGGTGTCTCGCATATCTGTAGTGCATAGCTGGGGGGGGACTGTATACCTATAGTGTATAGTTGGGGAGGTCCTGTATACCTGTAGTGTGTAGTTGGGGGGGCTGTATACCTGTAGTGTATAGTTGAGGGAGGTCCTGTATACCTGCAGTGTACAGTTGGTGAAGGTTTTGTATACCTGTACTGTATAGTTCGGGGGTCCTATATACCTGTAGTATATATTTGGTGCTGTATACCTGTAATCTATAGTTGGTGGAGGTCTTGTATACCTGTAGTTTATAGTTTGAGGGTCCTGTATACCTGTAGTGCAAAGTTTGAGGGTCCTTTATAACTGTAGTATAGAATTGGTGGAGGTCCTGTATACCTGTAGTGTATAGTTTGGGGTCCTATATACCTGTAGTATATAGTTGGTGGAGTTCCTTTATACCTGTAGTATATAGCTTTGGGGTCCTGTATACCTGTAGTATAGAGTTGGTGAAGGTGCTGTATACCTGTAGTATAGAGTTGGTGTAGGTCCTGTATACCTGTAGTGTATAGTTTGGGGTCCGATATACATGTAGTATATAGTTGGTGGAGTTCCTGTATACCTGTAGTGTATAGTTTGGGGTCCTGTATACCTGTAGTATATAGTTGGTGGAGGTCCTGTATACCTGTAGTGTATAGTTTTGGGGTCCTGTATACCTGTAGTGTAAGTGTGGGGTCCTGTATACCTGTAGTATATAGTTGGTGCAGGTCCCGTGCACCTGTAGTGTATAGTTTTGGGGTCCTGTATACCTATAATGTCCTGTATAGTCCTGTATACCTGTAGTGACCTGTAGGGTCGTATTTACCATTAGGCACCCATGGTCTGGTGCATAGGGTAGCACCTTGCAGAGGGGCAGTACCCTCCCGTTCACACTTGCCAGAAAATCTGGTGTCTTTTCGAGGGGGGTATGGCGGTATTGGTCAGGTCTGGTATAGCGGTGTTATCCAGTCACAGTATGGCGGTACTGGTCAGGTCTGGTATGGCAGTGTTATTCAGTCACAGTGTGTCGGTATTGGTCATGTCTGGTATGGCAGTGTTATCCAGTGACAGTATGGCGGTATTGGTCAGGTCTGGTGTGGTGGTGTTCTCCAGTCACAGTGTGGCAGTATTGGTCAGGTCTGGTATAGTGGTGTTATCCAGTCACAGTATGGCGGTATTGGTCAGGTGGGGTATGGCAGTGTTATCCAGTCACAGTATGGCAGTATTGGTCAGGTCTGGTATGGCAGTGTTATCCAGTGACAGTATGGCGGTATTGGTCAGGTCTGGTATGGCGGTGTTATTCAGTTACAGTATGGCGGTATTGGTCAGGTCTGGTATAGTGGTGTTATCCAGTCACAGTATGGCGGTATTGGTCAGGTCTGGTATGACAGTTTGGTATACCTGTAGTGACCTGTATATACATGTACTGTATAGATGGAGTAGAGGGTCCTGTATACCTGTAGTGCCCTGTATATACATGTACTGTATAGATGGAGTAGGGGGTCCTGTATACCTGTAGTGCCCTGAATATACATGTACTGTATAGATGGAGTAGGGGGTCTACCAGTTTTTTCTGTGGATGTTGTGAGGCAGCTTCCCTAGCAACCATTGCTCCCTGTAGTGTATAGTTTGGGGTCCTATATACCTGTAGTATATAGTTGGTGGAGTTCCTGTATACCTGTAGTATATAGCTTTGGGGTCCTGTATACCTGTAGTATAGAGTTGGTGAAGGTGCTGTATACCTGTAGTATATAGTTGGAGTTCCTGTATACCTGTAGGGTATAGTTTTGGGGTCCTGTATACCTGTAGTGTATAGTTTTAGGGTCCTGTATACCTGTAGTGTAAAGTTTGGGGTCCTTTATACCTGTAGTATATAGTTGGTGGAGGTCCCGTGCACCTGTAGTGTATAGTTTTGGGGTCCTGTATACCTGTAGTGTCCTGTATACCCGCAGGGTCATATTTACCATTAGGCACCCATGGTCTGGTGCGTAGGGTAGCACCTTGCAGAGGGGCAGTACCCTCCCATTGAGACTTGCCAGAAAATCTGGTTTCTTTTCGAGGGGGGTATGGCGGTATTGGTCAGGTCTGGTATGGCAGTGCTATTTAGTCACAGTGTGTCGGTATTGGTTATGTCTGGTATGGCGGTGTTATCGAGTCACAGTATGGCAGTATTGGTCAGGTCTGGTGTGGCGGTGTTCTCCAGTCACAATGTGGCGGTATTGGTCAGGTCTGGTATAGTGGAGTTATCCAGTCACAGTATGGCGGTATTGGTCAGGTGTGGTATGGCAGTGTTATCCAGTCACAGTATGGCGGTATTGGTCAGGTCTGGTATGGCAGTGTTATCCAGTCACAGTATGACGGTATTGGTCAGGTGTGGTATGACAGTGTTATCCAGTTACAGTATGCCGGTATTGGTCAGGTCTGGTATAGCAGTTTTTTCCAGTCATAGTATGGTGGTATTGGTCAGGTGTGTTATGACAGTGTTACCCAGTCACAGTATGGTAGTATTGGTCAGGTCTGGTGTGGCGGTGTTATCCAGTCATGGTATGGTGGTATTGGTCAGGTCTGGTATAGCAGTGTTATCCAGTCACAGTATGGCGGTATTGGTCAGGTCTGATATGATGGTGTTATCCAGTCACAGTTTGGCGGTATTGGTCGGGTCTGGTATGGCAGTGTTATCCTGTCACAGTATGGTATACCTGTAGTGCCCTGTATATACATGTACTGTATAGATGGAGTAGGGGGCCCTGTATATACATGTACTGTATAGATGCAGTAGGGGGCCCTGTATATATACATGTACTGTATAGATGCAGTAGGGGGTCCTGTATATACATGTACTGTATAGATGGAGTAGGGGGTCCTGTATATATATGTACTGTATAGATGGAGTAGGGGGTCCTGTATATACATGTACAGGCTCGGACTGGGCCACCGGGGGGCCGGGGAAACCCCCGGTGGGCCCCGAGCTGGAGTGGGCCCCCTGCTCCTAGGGGGGCCGGGGGCCGCACCTCCCTTTTAACTGGAAGCGATCGCAACAATCGCTTCCAGTTAAATGTAAGCAGTGTTGTGATTGACAGGGCCGGAAGCCTACGGCTTCCCGCCCTGTCAATCACTCTTGTGACCGCAAGCAGAGATTTGCTTGCGATCACAAGAGTTACGCAAGCTCCGTTGCGAAGTCCCGGCGGCGCCATCACTGACCTCAGTGTGCGCCGCGGCGGCTAGGACTTCCGGGTCATGGAGCGAATACCGGAAGTCCCAGCCACCGCGGCGCACACTGAGGTCAGTGATGGCGCCGGCGGGACTTCACATCGGAGCTGCTCACCTGTCAGAGAAGAGGACACCGGCGACCGACGGGGGAGCGTGTGGTTAGGTGAGTTGTCTTGTGGTTTTTTTTTATTTTTTATCAGAGGGGGCAAGATAAGGGGGGGCTGTATACAGGGGAGGACAACATAGGGGGGCTGTATACAGGGGAGGACAACATAGGGGGGCTGTATACAGGGGAGGACAACATAGGGGGGCTGTATACAGGGGAGGACAACATAAGGGGGGCTGTATACAGGGGAGGACAACATAAGGGGGGCTGTATACAGGGGAGGACAACATAAGGGGGGCTGTATACAGGGGGAGGACAACATAAGGGGGGCTGTATACAGGGGAGGACAACATAGGGGGGCTGTATACAGGGGGAGGACAGCATAAGGGGGGCTGTATACAGGGGGAGAACAATATAAGGGGGCTGTATACAGGGGGGACAACATAAGGGGGGCCTATATACAGGGGGAGGACAACAGAAGGGGCTGTATACAGGGGGAGGACAACAGAAGGGGGGCTATATACAGGGGCAGGACAACATAAGGGGGTATATACAGGGGAGGACAACATAAGGGGGGCTGTATACAGGGGAGGACAACATAAGGGGGGCTGTATACAGGGGGAGGACAACACAAGGGGGGCTGTATACAGGGAAGGACAACATAGGGGGGCTGTATACAGGGGAGGACAACATAGGGGGGGCCGTATACAGGGGGAGAACAACATAAGGGGGGGCTATATACAGGGGGAGAACAACATAAGGGGGTATATACAGGGGAGGACAACATAGGGGGGCTGTATACAGGGGGAGAACAACATAAGGGGGGCTATATACAGGGGGAGGACAACATAAGGGGGTATATACAGGGGAGGACAACATATGGGGCTGTATACAGGGGGAGGACAGCATAAGGGGGGCTGTATACAGGGGGAGGACAACATAAGGGGCTGTATACAGGGGGAGGACAGCATAAGGGGGGCTATACACAGGGGGAGGACAACATATGGGGCTGTATACAGGGGGAGGACAGCATAAGGGGGGCTGTATACAGGGGGAGGACAGCATAAGGGGGGCTGTATACAGGGGGAGGATGGCATAAGGGGGTCTGTATACAGGGGAAGGACAACATAAGGGGGCTGTATACAGGGGAAGGACAACATAAGGGGGGGCTATATACAGGGGGAGGACAACATAAGGGGGCTGTATACAGGGGGAGGACAACATAAGGAGGTCTGTATACAGGGGAAGGACAACATAAGGGGCTGTATACAGGGGGAGGGCAACAGAAGGGGGGCTGTATACAGGGGGGGGGACAACAGAAGGGGGTCTGTATACAGGGGAGGACAAGAAGGGGGTCTGTATACAGGGGGAGGACAACATGAGGGGGGCTATATACAGGGGGAGGACAACATAAGGGGGCTGTATACAGGGGGAGGACAACATAAGGGGGGCTATACAGGGGGAGGGACAACATAAGGGGGGCTGTATACAGGGGGAGGACAACTTAAGGGGGGGGCTATATACAGGGGAGGACAACATAAGGGGGGCTGTATACAGGTAAGGACAACATAAGGGGCTATAAACAGGGGCAGGACAACATAAGGGGGGCTGTATACAGGGGGAGAACAACATAAGGGGGGCTATATACAGGGGGAGGACAACATAAGGGGGTATGTATACAGGGGGAGGACAACATAAGGGGGTATGTATACAGGGGGAGGACAATATAAGGGGGGGCTATATACAGGGGGAGGACAACATAAGGGGGGCCTGTATACAGGGGGAGGACAACATAAGGGGGCTGTATACAGGGGGAGAACAACATAAGGGGCTGTATACAGGGGGAGGACAACATAAAGGGGTCTGTATACAGGGGGGGACAACATAAGGGGTTATATACAGGGGCAGGACAACATAAGGGTGGTATATACAGGGGAGGACAACATAAGGGGCTGTATACAGGGGGAGAAACAACATAAGGGGGGCTGTATACAGGGAAGGACAACATAAGGGGGGCTATATACAGGGGGAGGACACATAAGGGGGCTATATACAGGAGAAGGACAACATAAGGGGCTATATACAGGGGCAGGACAACATAAGGGGGGGCTGTATACAGGGGGAGAACAACATAAGGGGGGCTATATACAGGGGGAGGACAACATAAGGGGGTATATACAGGGGCAGGACAACATAAGGGGGGCTGTATACAGGGAAGGACAACATAAGGGGGGCTGTATACAGGGGGAGGACAACACAAGGGGGGCTGTATACAGGGAAGGACAACATAAGGGGGGTATATACAGGGAAGGACAACATAAGGGGCTGTATACAGGGGGAGGACAACATAAGGGGCTATAAACAGGGGGAGGACAACATAAGGGGCTGTATTCAGGGGGAGGACAACATAAGGGGGCTGTATACAGGGGAGGACAACATAAGGGGCTGTATACAGGGGAAGGAAAACTTAAGGGGGCTATATGGGGCAAGGACAACATAAGGGGGCTATACGGGGGAATAGACAACATAAGGGGCTATATGGGGGGTAGGGATGGACAACATAAGGGGGCTATCTATATGGGGGGATGGATAACACAAGCGGGCCAGTTATAAGGGGGATAACACAGGGAGACATCTATAAGGGACACTGGATGGGGCAATTTATAAGGAGGACAACACTGAGGAGGCATCTATAAAGGGCACTACACAGAGGGGGACAACAATGGGGGGCATCTATAAGGTTAACTATACTGGGTGCGGTGTGTATACAATAGGCTATAGGGGGCATCTACTTTAGTGGACTACACAGAGGGGTCATCTATAAGGGAACTACACAGAGGGGGCCATATACTATAGGGCAGGAATAGGGAACCTTGGATCTCCAGCTGTTGCAGTTGTTGCAGGCATGAAGGGAGTTGTAGTTTTGCAACAGCTGGAGAGCCAAGGTTCCTTATCCCTGATAATAGGGAATGCACAGAGGTTGTCATCTACTATAAAGGGATTACACAGAGGGGGATCTCTACTATAGTAGAGGCACACAGGGACACAGGGACACAGGGCCATCTATATGGAGGACTGAACAAGGGGCCATCTACAAGGTGTGTGCACAATATATATATATATATATATATATATAAACACACACACACACACACACAATAGTCAGGGCTAACCACTGAGAGAAGGTGTAAAGAGGCCAGTACAGATGTGCAGTTTGTAGAGAGATGAGGATGGTGACAGAGTAAGGAGCCTAATATATTTCTCTGGCAGATTATGTGGATTCGTGGCTCGGAGAAGTTCTCATAACGGCCCAGGGCAGATGAAGAAGTAGATGAAAAGGGAAGAACTCCGATCAGAGAAGACGTCCCCTGTGAGTCACTAAATCTATGTGCACTGTAACGTATATAGTGTAGAGCTGGGGCTACCTCTGTATGACTGTATGAGGGGATATTGATCTTTGTTCAGAGCATTTTATTCAGTAGCAGCTGTGGTGTTAGTCAGTATGTGGGGGTGTTAGTCAGTAAATGGCGGTGTTAGTCAGTATGTGGGGGTATTATTTGTTACTTGTAATCTGGTGCGGTGTTCATTGGTCTTAGTATACCAGATTTGGTCAGTAACAATATGGTGGTGATGGTTGTGGTGTGGCGGTAATATTTCCCCCTTGTGTACTGGTAATTTTGGTCTCAGTATACAGGATTTGGTCAGTAACAGTATAGCGGTAATATGTATGGTGATACTATTCCCTCCTGTATACTGGTTTATTGGTAATATCGGTCTTGATATACAGGATTTGGTCAGTTACTGTATAGCGGTAATATGTGTGGGGATATTTGCTCTTTATATACTGGTGTTATTGGTAGCATACAGTGTTATCATGCAAAGAAAATTGTCTTATAGCGCGATTACACCGGCCAATAATCGGTAACAAGTGCTCCTAGGAAGTCTATTCAGCCGATGATCGGCCCATGTAAAAGTGCCAGAGATTGGCTGACATGCAAGCAAATGCCCCATAGTCGGCTGATTTGATCTTTTGTGCGGCTAAGATCATTGCTGTCGGCTGCACATCTCTATATATTCCTGCCCTGCTGATTAGCAATCATTTGCAGCCCTACACTGCCCCATATCACGCCGTGTTAATGTACCTTTATTAATGTTACCATAGATAAGTGTGGTGGCAGAAGGGTGGGCCCCAAGAATGATTTCCCCTGGTGGGCCAAGGCACTCCAGTCCGACACTGTACATGTACTGTATAGATGGAGTAGGGGGTCCTGTATATACATGTACTGTATAGATGGAGTAGGGGGTCCTGTATATACATGTACTGTATAGATGGAGTAGGGGGTCCTGTATATACATGTACTGTATAGATGGAGTAGGGGGTCCTGTATATACATGTACTGTATAGATGGAGTAGGGGGTCCTGTATATACATGTACTGTATAGATGGAGTAGGGGGTCCTGTATATACATGTACTGTATAGATGGAGTAGGGGGTCCTGTATATACATGTACTGTATAGATGGAGTAGGGGGTCCTGTATATACATGTACTGTATAGATGGAGTAGGGGGTCCTGTATATACATGTACTGTATAGATGGAGTAGGGGGTCCTGTATATACATGTACTGTATAGATGGAGTAGGGGGTCCTGTATATACATGTACTGTATGGATGGAGTAGGGGGTCCTGTATATACATGTACTGTATGGATGGAGTAGGGGGCCCTGTATATATATATGTACTGTATAGATGGAGTAGGGGGCCCTGTATATACATGTACTGTATAGATGGAGTAGGGGGTTCTGTATATACAGTACATTTACTGTATAGATGGAGTAGGGGGTCCTGTATACATGTACTGTATAGATGGAGTAGGGGTCCTGTATACATGGAGTAGGGGGTCTACCAGTTATTACTGTGGATGTTGTGAGGCAGCTTCCCTAGCAACCATTGCTCCCTGTGAAAATGAAAGCAGTAATCCTATTGGTTGCTAAGGCTCCAACTGCCGTGTCTGCTGCAGCTAATTATATCACCTGTGTTTGCAGTGAGGAGATTTTCCAATTCATCTCTATGAGGCGCCTCTCTTGCCCCTCCCCCTCCCCTCCTGTACATCTGGCGGGGACGGGACCTTCGCAGTAACCTTCCCGGGCACCCAATGTATCTGTGTGCCAAATTTGGGGTCAAACGGTTCAGGCGTTTGGAAGTCTATAGAGGACAGACAGACAGACAGAAGGACAGACAGACAGACAGACAGATAGACTTTGATTTTTATTATATAGATTACAAAATTTTGGACATCTTGTATGGTCAACCCAACGATGTGTGGAGTTGTTTTTGACCCTGTTTCCAACATGTTTCCCCCAGTCAGTGGTCCTGGGTTCCTCAGGGAAATAGTGGGTCAAATGTTATTTTACTGACATCATCAGAGGTAGGGAAGGTCACTGTAGGCTGTGCAGATATCTTTTCCCAGAAGAGTAGATGTATAAAGACAATTGCCGTGTGAGGTAGGATGCTGGATGACCCTAGGGAGTAGCTGTGTACCTTAGGATGTTGTATATCTAGGGCCACATAGTGCAGTGCCCAGAAGGATACACTAATAAAAGGTGAGCATGGCTGTACGAGTGTTCGCCACCGATATATGAAACGTCTCTTGTGTGAGGTATCAATCCCTGAGATAAGGGAAAGCATTGGAGGTATGATTCACCCTTTATGTACCCGGGTCCATTGAAAGGTATAGGTCAGCCTGGGAGGTTCCTAGATGCTGGTTCTTTCCTTCTAGATATGCCTGTGCAGATAAGGAGACATCCGGATCCTATCCGGTTCTATTCATTGGGATTGTGAGGTATGGCGTCCGGGTCTGTAGTCCTAGTATGTATATATATATATATATATATAACGTGTTTCCCAGAAAAATAAGACAGTGTCTTATATTAATTTTTGCTCCCAAAGATGCGCTATGTCTTATTTTCAAGGGATGTCTTATTTTTCCAACAACATAATTGTTGAAAAAAAACAAAAACAAAAAAAAGAACATTTATTATGCACTGTATAGTAGCTGTCATCACATACCCGCATAACCCTGGTCGCAGTGGGGGTCTTACGTTCGGGGATGCCTTATTTTTGTGGGATGCCTTATATTAAAAGAAAAGTCTGGTGAAAATTTTTATTGAAATATTGTATTGCTCCCCAAAAGTTTTACAAATCCCCAATATACACTTATTATGTGAAATTCTTATAACATGCTTTTTTCCCTGCACTTACTACTACACCAAGGCTTCACTTCCTGGATAAAGCGATGATGTCACTTCCTGGATAACATGGTGATGTCACTTCCTGTAAAACATGATGATGTCACGACCCGACTCCCAGAGCTGTGCGGGCTGTGGCTGCTGGAGAGGATGATGGCAGAGGGATGCTCAGTGTCCCTCCAGTGCCCTGTGTCCCTCAGTGTCCCCCTGCCATCATCCTCTCCTGCAGCCACAGCCCGCACAGCTCTGGGAGTCAGGTTGTGACATCACCATGTTATCCAGGAAGTGACATCACCATGTTATCCAGGAAGTGACATCACCATGGTTATCCAGGAAGTGACATCACCATGTTATCCAGGAAGTGACATCACCATGTTATCCAGGAAGTGAAGCCTTGATGCATTAGTAAGTGCAGGAAAAAAAGCACTTTATAAGCATTTCCGGTAATAAGTGTATATTGGGGATTTGATTAACTTTTGGGGGGCAATCCTGTAAATTCTCCACTATGCCTTATTTTTGGAGGATGTCTTATTTTCAGGGAGACAGGGTATATATGTATATGCATTTGTGTGTCTATGTGTATATAGTGAAATTTTTTGTCTTCTACCCTCCTTTGCTCATATTTTACAGTAACAAAAATGTTGCTCGGAGATTAATAGACCATCAAGGCGGTAGAAACTATCAATATCTTTCCCATCTTCTCCCGCATTCATCTTTCCATATCTCTGGTTCAAAGCAGAGTTAGCTTTAACTAGCCTTTGATATAAAAGTCAATACTCACTAGACTGTCTTTAGCATTCTCAGCGGTTAGTCAAACAACTCAGTGGGCTTTTCAAACATAATTAATTGCTATTTTTTTTTCTCCATTTAAATTTAAAGAAGACATGTCACCATTATCACAACTTGTAAGAGAAATGGGACTGACAGAAGAGTAAAGTTTGTATTGCTGTGATTTGGCTTTATTGCAGGTTAATATGATGTGCTGTGTGTTGTACTGAAAACTGCTGTATATATATGTTACTGCATTTGGAGCAGTATCTGTACAGCCTTGTAATCGCTGTCACCAGCGCATTATCACTTCCACATGGCAATGTGGGACCAATAACCAAAAGATGTGATTAAGCCATTAAGCTATCAATCAGCAGCTGATCGCTGACCCTTTTAAGGGTACAAACACACTGGGTGTATCCGCAGCGAGATCCGCTGCAGATCTGTGCCCTGTACACTCTATGGGCAGACAAACTCGCTCCATTAAGCCCCGCACGCCAGCTTGCTTCAGGGGGCACTGATTGGCTGAGCGGGACGTGAAGACTCCGGGAGCCCCAAAGCAAGACTCCGGCGGGGGGGGGCGGGTTAACAGGGCGGGCTGCTGACATACTTTGCGCTGCGGATATGCCCAGTGTGCCCGCTGCGGATATGCCCAGTGTGTTTGTACCCTAAATGGGCTGACCGCCAGGAAGTTCTTATGAGCACTCATTCGCTTGATAATCATCCTGTGTAGAAGGACCTGAGCTCTGTGTAATAGAAACGGTGGAAGCAGACCACCGCTATCTCCTATGGGCTACCTTGAAGATCTAAAGATCAGCTATTAACTGCTTGATGTCAGTGCGTATAATAGCACCAACAGCGAGCGGGGAACGCTAAAAGGTCGGCGCTTGCTTGCTTTTAATATCGGTCATTTATCCCAGCCCTAAGTCACTAGAGATGAGCGAACCTCGAGCAGGCTGGTGGGTGAAGAGGCTGGATGCCGCCCTAGGGAGTCCTGGGAAACATGTATACAGCCTATGGCCTATGGTTGTTCCTTGTTTTCCACCAACTGGGCCCTCAGGCTTGGGTTCGATCAAACCAGAGCCTGCTTGAGGTTCGCTCATCTCTATAAGTCAAACTATCCAGCCATGAATGGTCAGAAATCCTGGTCCAGAAATTCTGGTACACTGTTTGCTACTAATATTAATTCACTCTTTTAAAAAATAAAAACAGCATTTATACACTTTCTGTGATCCATTGATGATAAAAAGGTTGTCTACTCTCTACAGATAGCCACCCTGGTGACCAATCGATTCTTAGAAAGATGAGTATAAAATTGACGGACTATAGGGGAGATATAAAATTGACGGACTATAGGGGAGATTTATCGAACATGGTGTAAAGTAGAATTGTCTTAGTCAAGGGTGGAAATTTTCTGTGGCCATTAACCATATAAATTACTACAGGAAAACTCTATACAGCCTCTATAGGCCGCATAGTATACAAAAAGAGGACTAAATATAATACACAATGTCTTTATTAATATATAAAAAAAAATCACATGATCAAAAGTTTAAAATTACATAACATGGATTTTTATGGCATTACAGGTAAAACTGACCACGGTGGGGGTAAGTAACATAGGCTACATCAGGCAACTACACCACAAATAGTAAGTGCAGTAAAAAGAACATTATAGAGCAGGGAGGTTTCAGTCCAAGTCTGGGCTTCCCACAATAGAGAATATAAAGCCTCCTACTACCCCCCAGATAACCATCAACCCTGAGAGCCAGTAAACAGTTCACCACTCACCCATGTCAACGTCTCCCTAATGTATGTTTCACGTTTCGCGCTTCCTCAGGGGGCGCTGAGGAAGCACGAAACGTGAAGCGTACATTGGGGCACACCGCCTGAGGAAGCGCGAAACGTGAAACGTATGTTGGGGTGATATGGGTGAGTGGTGAACTGTTTACTGGCTCTCAGGGTTGATGGTTATCTGGCGGGTAGTTAGGAGGGTTTATATTCTCTATTGTGGGAACCTGAACTTGGACTTAAACCTTCCCTGCTGTATACTGTTCTTTTTACTGCACTTACTATTTGTGGTGTAGTTGCCTGTTGTAGCCTATGTTACTTACCCCACTAATGTCAGTTTACCTGGAATGCCATAAAAACATCATATTATGTAATTTAAACTTTTGATTATGTGATTTTTTGATTTATTAATAAAGACATTGGGGGGAAAATTATGAAAGGGTGTAAATATACACCTGGTGTAAACTGCCCACAGCAACCAATCACAGCTTAGCTTTCAGCTCTAGTGAAATATAAGAGGAGCTGTGATTGGTTGCCCGTGGGCAGTTTACACCAGGTGTAATTTTACACCCTTTCATAAATCTCCCCCATTGTGTATTATATTTAGTCCTCTTTTTGTATACAATGTTTTGAGTATGGTCCAATATTTGGTATGGTGGACATGTAGTCAGTATTTTACTGATAAAGGTTGCAGAGGTCAGTGGAACTTATGTGTATAATCTATAGGCCATATAGCCTGAGGACATTGTATATAAATGTGGCTGTGGCAGACGTGCCTACCCGCGGAACATCTGCTGCTAAAGAAGAATATTTTAAAGGGGCAGAGCGGCCCAAATTAGATGCGGCGGCCAACGGTCGTTCGGTTTGCACCTGGGGGGCCCGGACCGGGGGGGCAGAGTAGAGCGCTGCTGTTATTATAATGAGGGCAATCTTACTGGGCCCTGGGCGGTTGCCCAGATTGCCCTCATTATAATCCGCCTACGGGTCTTAGTTGCCCCTAGCAACCAATCAGATTCCACCTTTCATTTTCCAAAGAATCTGTGAGGAAAGAAAAGTGGAATCTGATTGGTTGCTAGGGGCAACATGAGCCAGCTCTACTTTACACCATGTTTAATAAATCTCCCCTTCTTGCACTGTGAACCCTCTGCGCCAATATTTATTAATAGGGTATAGAGATTGTCTTTATGAAAAAATCTTTTTTATTGGAATAAAGACATCTCCTGTATTAGTTACACCGTCTATATAGATTTCTTTATTTGATAGCTAATATATTCTCTCCACTTTACATAAAGAACACTGTATAAGTGTCGCCCTCCGTATTAGACGCTATGTACTTACATTTCATTCCTGCAGCATCCACATGAATGGCTGTGTTTATTCGGCACTGTATGTGGCCTGAGCTCACTGTTCCAGATAATAATTTCTCCATCATAACTTGAGCTGGCAAGGAGATTAGGAGGATTTGTGAGCTATACACAGAATGTCTTCCGGTGACCTCGGATCTGCAGAAGGAATAGGTACATTGAGCTCTGACGCTATATCCTATCATCTCCAACACCACAATGTGCTTGTGAAGAAAACACAATCAATCGCAACCTCGGCTCACATGACCTTTTTATTATTGCTATTCTTAAGCGGGTGCGGTGAGCTCAGCCATATCACACAAAAAAATACACAACTACAATGTACTAAATACTAATTTTTATAGCTTAAAGGGGTAGTACGGCGCTAAACATTTATTCACAAAATAACACACATTACAAAGTTATACAACTTTGTAATGTGTGTTATGTAAGTGAGTCGCCCCCTTCACCGTGTTTCCCCCACCCCGGAGGTGTGGTGCATTATACTCACCACATTACTGTCGACCCCCCGCCGCCATCCTTGGGACAATGACGACATCTTCGGAGGCCAGCCGAACCGCTCCAGCCGTCCCTCATGTTGGCCTCCTCTGCTGCATCATCCAGCTGCTCAGCCACGATTGGCTGAGTATAACTGTGCTGGAGCGGTTCGGCCGGCTCCCGAAGATGCCGTCATTGTCCAAGATGGTGGCCGGGGTTGACAGTAATGCGGTGAGTAATGCACACAATTCCGGGGTGGGGGAAACACGGGGAAGCGGGCCATTTACTTACATAACATACATTACAAAGTTGTATAACTTTGTAATGTGTGTTATTGGTGAATAAATGTTTAGCGCCGCACTACCCTTTAAAGGGGGTGTCCAGCGAAAATCTTTTCTTTTAAAATACACTGATAATAGAAAGTTATATAGATTTGTAATTTACTTCTATTAAAAAATCTCAAGTCTTCCTAACTTACTAGCTACTGTTATGCCCTGCGAGAAGTGGTGTTTTATTTTCGGTCTGACACAGTGCTCTCCGCTGCCATCTCTGGCTAGGACAGGAACTCTGTCTCGGTTTTGGGAATGGGAATATGGGAAGACTTTTTAATAGAAGTAAATTACAAATCTATTTAACTTTATGACACCAGTTTGATTTAAAAAAAAAAAAAAAAAATTTTTTCACTGGACAACCCCTTTAAGTACCAAAAAGAAAAGAGTACTCTGGAGGAAAAAATTTTTTTTAACAAACTGGTGTCAGAAAGTTTAAACAGATTTGTAATTTACTTTTACTAAAAAAAAATCTCAGGTCTGCTAATACTTACCAGCTACTGTATGTCCTGCATGAAGTGGTGTTTGCTTTCCAGTCTGACACAGTGCTCTCTGCTGCACTTCTGTCCTTGACAGGAACTGTCCAGGCAGAGGTTTTCTGTGGAGATTTCCTACTGCTCTGGACAGTTCTGACACAGACAGAGGTGGCAGCAGAGAGCCTGTGTCAGACTAAAAGAATACACATTCCTGCAGGACATACAGCAGCTGATAAGTACTGAAAGACTTGAGTTTTTTCAACTAGAAGTACATTACAAATCTCGTAAAACAATTCTTCACAATTCATTACTAAGCTTGTAGTACCCATGTCTAAATTATTTGATGAAGGGTAATCTAGAACCAGATATTTATTTTATATTTTTATGAATTTTCTAAATAAACAAGTTATTGATTAATTTATGCAAACTGACTGGCGTGCCGATAGTCCTTGTTTATTGGTGTTTTTTTTGTCCATTAACACTGAAGAGTCAGTGTTATGACATAGACAGGAATGGCAGTACAGAGCTCTGTGTCAGACTGGAAAAGAATACACCATTTCCTGCAGAGCTTACAGCAGCTGATAAGTCCTGGAAAGATGAGATTTTTTAATAGAAATACTTTACAAATCTATATACTTTTTAAAATATTACTATTTTTTTTATTTCTACAAAGCATCCTATAACCTGGGACATTGTATTTGAAAGAATTTGCCACATGAGTAACAGTATCAGTATTATAAAAATCACATGGTAAGGTGGATGTCTTAACACTTATTGTTTCAACGACCGTGATTTCCACGGAACTTTACATAGTGCTGCAGGCTGAAGGGATCCCAGCCGGAGTGTATACACGGTATACACTCCGGCTGGGAGATCCCTAGTGGCGCCGTAGAAAATGAACATGTCATTTTTCCTGCGGCCGCTATTCAGCACGCTCCATTGTGTGCTGTGGGGAGTACTGATGCGGTGCGCGCACGGATTTGCCCGCTTTAAAATCTGTGGCGCTAAAGGTCATCCGGGATTATCTTTTCAGAGACCGGCCGTTCCGTGACCCGGCCCGGGCACGGAACGGACGGTCTTATACATAGTGTGTACATAGCATTAATATTATGGCTTTTCAATTTATCAATTTTTATTTTGTAGAACATATGAAGTCGCCACTCACCAAATCATCGTGCCCAGCCTGCTGCGGTTTCTTGAAGTGATGAAGATCATCATCAGAATCCTGTGGAAACCAACAAACAACACATTTCACACCTTTGCTCTGGGTCATAAATTATCTTAGAAGAATCATTCAGAAACAAATGTGTTTGCAGATCATACAATTCAATTAAAAAAAAAAAAATTACATTCAAAGGTTTCTATAGTTTTAATATGACTCTTATTATGTTATAACTACCGATATAAGGTCTATAATTATCATTCATCTTATATCATACAGGGCACCACAAATTATAGTCTAGTAATTATCCAGAGATAGATATAAAGCAAGTGTACTCACAATATATATTATTCTTCTTCCCCATCCAACCCAATAAATAATATCTGAAGTCCAAAAAAAATGCCATACCTTACTATGTGACAAGGTACAATTTTTCAACTGAAAAACAGTACTGTCATGAGTTACGAGTTATATTGAAACTTATGACATGGGAGGCGAGCTGAGCGTGCAGAATGAGCTGAGTCGGAGCTTGTGGTTGTGATAAATATTTTTACGTTTTTAAAGTGTTTTATTGAAAGATTTTTTCAAGAAGACAACAACAATGTCAACTGGCGAAAGCAATGCCAATGCACGATACGACAATATAAAGGTTGGTGAATGTATGGATTTAACAATAGCTACTAACAGCGTCTCTTCATATGGTGTGCAATGTGAGGCTACCCATCAGGGTGCTGGTGTGGCCTGCCATTGGAGGTAACAAGGGACGGTGGAAGTCCATGATATATGTCCCATGCAATGGCATAGTGATATTAAAGTAAAAGAAAAAAAAACAAAAATAGATCAAATATTTTTTAGATTTTATGTAGAATGGCACTTTTCCATAGGATGAACTTGTTGCACAGCTTTCTTAGAACTACTGGTTGTGCCATTTGGGAACCTATATTCTTGCCAGTTGGAGCCATAATACTGTACCCATAAACTTTATGACCCTGTACATTTTTGTGGTTGGTTTATTTCTCTTTAATCCTAACAGAGATAAACATTTAGCCATGTGAAGGCTATGTTCACACAATGATTTTGACGGCTGTAATTTTGAATATCAAAAAATGGGTCGTTGTTTAAAGTGGTTATCCAGCACTATAAAATAGGGCCACTCGGCTGCCATTCTTGATCCATGACGTCATCTTTGGAGGCCGGCCGGACCGCTCCAGCCGTCCCCCCTCTACACGTCATCAGCTGCTTAGCTGAGATTGGCCGACAGCAATTGAGTAACATATACTGCACCACACTTCTGGGGTGGGGGGAACACGGAACAAGTTGTATTACTTTGTAATGTGAGTATTTAGTGAATAAATGTTAAACGCCGCACTACAGACCCTTTAATTGCTAAACCACACCTGAACTGGAGACAAGAGAGTGGGCAAAGTGGCCATGTTTTTTGTAGCGCTTGATAACCCCTTCCACAATATTGGCGGCCATCATTGCAGTGATGGCCGGTAGTAAATTTTCAGCTTATGTTTGCCATGGCCGCCTTTTTTACACCCTTTAGTGTGGCTATTTTATTATACCATTGTGATATCCCAACAGTAAAAAACAAACAAAGTGTGTGAATAACGTAAAAAAACGGCCGCTGTTTGCTCATAACGGACAGAAATAAATGGCACAAACATTAAAGGCGAAGTCCAGCAACAGTGTGTTTTTTCCAATGCAGGGGTAGTGGGGAAAATACCAAAAACTCACAACTTATCTCTCCCTGTGCCTCTTCAGCAATGAATTTCGCTCCAGGACACCCACTGGGCTCCAGGATATCCACCTGAGCCAACATCACGAACCATTTAAGGACAGTCCACTCAGCCAATCAGTGACTGGGGTGGGACTTTGCTCCAGTCACTGATTGGCTGAGTGGGTTGTTTCATAACCGGGATGGGCTGTCCTCAGAGGAAATGCCGGGGGTCCCTGAGCCAGTCATGTGGCACAATACGAGACGTATGTAAGGACCGCTTGTTATCCTCTCCCCTGTTCCCCTGCGATGATAGGGACGGGCAGTGCGTGTGCGTTGGTGTGTCTGTGGTGCTTGGTTAGTGAGGCGGGACTCGCGGGGACATGCGG